>NC_060183.1:58565058-58760058 GCF_021184085.1 Oncorhynchus gorbuscha | reverse complement strand
ATATATCGACGGGGGGATTCTGAACACTCATGTGCTCTGAGCTTGGCTGAGGAGAGGAGTCGAGAAGCAAAACACTGTTTGTCTTTGAGAGTAAACAGAGTTTAGTGAGGGATGAGCTCACCTGTGGAAATAGACAAGTGGAGCAAGGGAGGAGAATAAGAGAAGTAGATGGAGAGAGGTGCAGGCGACGCTTGGAGGGTTTCAGAACCTTACAGACACTTTATCCAACACCAGATGTGCTGTGGATTATGAGTGAGCTAAATGAATCCCTGTCTTGATGCTATCTTGTGTCTTTGATGCTTTTTTCTATCTTCTCTTCTCTCAAAATACAGAAGGAGTTGTGTTTCTGGGGACTGGGGGTTGTTAGGGGGAGATTAGGTCTCCAACAGTCTCTGTTCCCATATCATCCTGGCGTTAATCAAAAGTTTCCTTATCAAACACAACTCGCTCAGTTGAACTCACAAATTCCCAGGAAAGATGTAATTGTCTCTTAGGCTGATAACTGGAAAAAACAGTAAACACTTATAAAATGCTGACTGCAGCTGTCGGCTCTGGCTAAAAGATGCCAGTAAAAACACATCTAAGATCAGCTTTAATGTAAAACAATGCATGTCCTGTCAAGTTCTGAATAAATAATAAAGGACCAAACATGACCCTGCAGCTTTAACTAAGGCTATGGAACGTATACACTGTATGCTAGACATCAACTGACTGACAGCTGGTTCATTCCCATATTGTGCTGTGTGCAGTCTGTGGAGGGCATACTTTGGACCTGGGCCATAACAATCACCAGCGAGTCTGACGCACCCACCCACCCACCCACCCACCCACCCACCCACCCACACACACACACACACACACACACACACACACACACACACACACACACACACACACACACACACACACACACACACACACACACACACACACACACACACACACACACACACACACACACACACACACAAAAACAGCTACAGGAGATAAAGGGAAAGAGGGGATTTAACCACCAAAACAAGTGAAGCAGGGAATGGAAACCCAGCTAGCGAGCAGTCCAAACGCTCAACTCCATCTAACACCATAGGATGGACAAAGTACTGACTAGCGAAGGGTGGAGGAAAGTGACAGATAGAGAAGTGACATAAAATAGGTGTACTTAAAATAAAGAGGGGTACTTAAAGTAGATGTGCTTTATATGTAACTTCCATCAAAGTAGCAAAGTTCTCCAGGGGACCACAAGCCAAGATAGATGCAGGATTATGCTTTATGTTCCTATCAAACTTAACCATAAAACATTCAACTGAGAAAACACTCCTCTCCTTCCACTCCTCTCCTCTTTTTGACCTCACCCTCTCACCTTCCCCCCCTACTCACAAGGCAGGCAATACGCTCGACCTCATCTTTACTAGATGCTGTTCTTCCACTAACCTCATTGCAACTCCCCTCCAAGTCTCCGACCACTACCTTGTATCCTTTTCCCTCTCGCTCTCATCCAACACCTCCCACACTGCCCCTACTCAGATGGTATCGCGCCGTCCCAACCTTCGCTCTCTCTCCCCCCGCTACTCTCTCCTCTTCCATCCTATCATCTCTTCCCTCTGCTCAATCCTTCTCCAACCTATCTCCTGATTCTGCCTCCTCAACCCTCCTCTCCTCCCTTTCTGCATCCTTTGACTCTCTATGTCCCCTATCCTCCAGGCCGGCTCGGTCCTCCCCTCCCGCTCCGTGGCTCGACGACTCATTGCGAGCTCACAGAACAGGGCTCCGGGCAGCCGAGCGGAAATGGAGGAAAACTCGCCTCCCTGCGGACCTGGCATCCTTTCACTCCCTCCTCTCTACATTTTCCTCCTCTGTCTCTGCTGCTAAAGCCACTTTCTACCACTCTAAATTCCAAGCATCTGCCTCTAACCCTAGGAAGCTCTTTGCCACCTTCTCCTCCCTCCTGAATCCTCCCCCTCCTCCCTCTCTGCAGATGACTTTGTCAACCATTTTGAAAAGAAGGTCGACGACATCCGATCCTCGTTTGCTAAGTCAAACGACACCGCTGGTTCTGCTCACACTGCCCTACCCTGTGCTCTGACCTCTTTCTCCCTCTCTCCAGATGAAATCTCGCGTCTTGTGACGGCCGGCCGCCCAACAACCTGCCCGCTTGACCCTATCCCCTCCTCTCTTTTCCAGACCATTTCCGGAGACCTTCTCCTTACCTCACTTCGCTCATCAACTCATCCCTGACCGCTGGCTACGTCCCTTCCGTCTTCAAGAGAGCGAGAGTTGCACCCCTTCTGAAAAAACCTACACTCGATCCCTCCGATGTCAACAACTACAGACCAGTATCCCTTCTTTCTTTTCTCTCCAAAACTCTTGAACGTGCCGTCCTTGGCCAGCTCTCCCGCTATCTCTCTCTGAATGACCTTCTTGATCCAAATCAGTCAGGTTTCAAGACTAGTCATTCAACTGAGACTGCTCTTCTCTGTATCACGGAGGCGCTCCGCACTGCTAAAGCTAACTCTCTCTCCTCTGCTCTCATCCTTCTAGACCTATCGGCTGCCTTCGATACTGTGAACCATCAGATCCTCCTCTCCACCCTCTCCGAGTTGGGCATCTCCGGCGCGGCCCACGCTTGGATTGCGTCCTACCTGACAGGTCGCTCCTACCAGGTGGCGTGGCGAGAATCTGTCTCCTCACCACGCGCTCTCACCACTGGTGTCCCCCAGGGCTCTGTTCTAGGCCCTCTCCTATTCTCGCTATACACCAAGTCACTTGGCTCTGTCATAACCTCACATGGTCTCTCCTATCATTGCTATGCAGACGACACACAATTAATCTTCTCCTTTCCCCCTTCTGATGACCAGGTGGCGAATCGCATCTCTGCATGTCTGGCAGACATATCAGTGTGGATGACGGATCACCACCTCAAGCTGAACCTCGGCAAGACGGAGCTGCTCTTCCTCCCGGGGAAGGACTGCCCGTTCCATGATCTCGCCATCACGGTTGACAACTCCATTGTGTCCTCCTCCCAGAGCGCTAAGAACCTTGGCGTGATCCTGGACAACACCCTGTCGTTCTCAACTAACATCAAGGTGGTGGCCCGTTCCTGTAGGTTCATGCTCTACAACATCCGCAGAGTACGACCCTGCCTCACACAGGAAGCGGCGCAGGTCCTAATCCAGGCACTTGTCATCTCCCGTCTGGATTACTGCAACTCGCTGTTGGCTGGGCTCCCTGCCTGTGCCATTAAACCCCTACAACTCATCCAGAACGCCGCAGCCCGACTGGTGTTCAACCTTCCCAAGTTCTCTCACGTCACCCCGCTCCTCCGCTCTCTCCACTGGCTTCCAGTTGAAGCTCGCATCCGCTACAAGACCATGGTGCTTGCCTACGGAGCTGTGAGGGGAACGGCACCTCAGTACCTCCAGGCTCTGATCAGGCCCTACACCCAAACAAGGGCACTGCGTTCATCCACCTCTGGCCTGCTCGCCTCCCTACCACTGAGGAAGTACAGTTCCCGCTCAGCCCAGTCAAAACTGTTCGCTGCTCTGGCCCCCAATGGTGGAACAAACTCCCTCAAGACGCCAGGACAGCGGAGTCAATCACCACCTTCCGGAGACACCTGAAACCCCACCTCTTTAAGGAATACCTAGGATAGGATAAGTAATCCTTCTCACCCCCCTTTAAGATTTAGATGCACTATTGTAAAGTGACTGTTCCACTGGATGCCATAAGGTGAATGCACCAATTTGTAAGTCGCTCTGGATAAGAGTGTCTGCTAAATGACTTAAATGTAATGTTAAATGTAAAACAATAAACCGCATGAAGAGATTGAGAGAGACAGAAAGAGAGAGAGAGAAAGAGAGAGAGAGAGAGAGAGAGAAAGAGAGAGAGAGAGAGAGAAAGAGAGAGAGAGAGAAAGAGAGAGAGAGAGAAAGAGAGAGAGACAGAAAGAGAGAGGGCGAGAGAAAGAGCAGAAGAACAAGAGAAGAGCGGGTGTTCCTTGCTGACAGTTCCATTGTTCCAGTACATCCATATTCAGGAAGCTGGTGGCAGCACAAACAAACAGGTCTAGGTCGATCAATACAATGGCACCTCTTAGCATTCAACACAGAATTACATTAATACACACCGCAGGAGGGGGATCGATCATCTAGCAGACGAAAGCAATCCACTACTGGAGAGTACACACACACGTACGTACGCACGCGCTCACACGTACACACGCACGCACGCACGCACGCACGCACGCACGCACGCACACACACACACACACACACACACACACACACACACACACACACACACACACACACACACGCACGCACACACACACTTTATCGAATACAAATGCATTTAAACATATGCATGCCCACATGCAAACACTTTGTGAAAATACTTTGACCTTTTCTTATCCTCCTGCCTTCCATGTCTGTTCAAACAGATCTCCAAGGCATCCCATTCAAACTTCTCCCAAAATGTGGTATTATCAGAGGACACTTTCTACACTGGGAGGCAGCTTAGTCAAAGGTTGTCTGCTATGAACAAGAACATTGCTTTTAGATGTTCAAACAGTCAGATTATATAGAAATCATTACACCACCACACGTTTTCCTTTTATCTATTAATAATGCAGTAGAACAACAAGCACATAGACAACACAGTCACATGGAGAACACCACTGAAAGGTATGCTGCTGCATGGTGCATTATGGAGAACACCACTGAAGGGTATGATGCTGTATGGCGCATAATGGAGAACACCACTGAAAGGTATGATGCTGTATGGCGCATAATGGAGAACACCACTGAAAGGTATGCTGCTGCATGGCGCATAATGGAGAACACCACTGAATGTCATGTTTTGTCTTAGATTGTCTTGTCATTTTGCTTTTCCCTCTGTTCATTTTCCCCCTGCTGGTCTTTTTAGGTTCGTTCCCCTTTTTCTCTCTCCCTTCCTCTCTCTCTTCTCTCTATCGTTCCGTTCCTGCTCCCAGCTGTTCCTATTCCCCTAATCAATCATTTAGTCTTCCCACACCTGTTCCCGATCCTTTTCCCTGATTAGAGTCCCTATTTCTCTCCTTGTTTTCCGTTCCTGCCCTGTCGGATCCTTGTCTATTGTTCACCGTGCTGTGTCTATGTATCGCCCTGTCGTGTCGTGTTTCCCTCAGATGCTGCGTGGTGAGCAGGTGTCTGAGTCTGCTACGTTCAAGTGCCTTCCCGAGGCAACCTGCAGTTCTTGATCAAGTCTCCAGTCTGTTCTCGTCATTACGAGTAGAATTATGCCTTTTGATTGTAAAGTTACTTTACTGGATTAAAGACTCTGTTTTCGCCAAGTCGCTTTTGGGTCCTCATTCACCTGCATAACAGAAGGATCCGACCAAAGAATGGACCCAGCGACTACAGATGCTCGTAACACTGCCGTCGAGATCCAAGGAGCCATGCTCGGCAGACACGAGCAGGAATTGTCTGCTGCTCGCCATGCCGTGGAGAACCTGGCCGCTCAGGTTTCCGACCTCTCTGGACAGTTCCAGAGTCTTCGTCTCGTGCCACCTGTTACTTCCTGGCCTGCCGAGCCTCCGGAACCTAGGGTTAATAACCCACCTTGCTACTCCGGGCAGCCCACGGAGTGCCGCTCCTTTCTCACCCAGTGTGATATTGTGTTCTCTCTCCAACCCAACACATACTCTAGCGAGAGAGCTCGGGTTGCTTACGTCATTTCACTCCTTACTGGCCGGGCTCGAGAGTGGGGCACAGCTATCTGGGAGGCAAGGGCTGATTGTTCAAACAATTACCAGAACTTTAAAGAGGAGATGATTCGGGTTTTTGACCGTTCAGTTTTTGGTAGGGAGGCTTCTAGGGCCCTGGCTTCCCTATGCCAAGGTGATCGATCCATAACGGATTACTCTATAGAGTTTCGCACTCTTGCTGCCTCTAGTGACTGGAACGAGCCGGCGCTGCTCGCTCGTTTTCTGGAGGGACTCCACGCAGTGGTCAAAGATGAGATTCTCTCTCGGGAGGTTCCTTCCAGTGTGGACTCTTTGATTGCTCTCGCCATCCGCATAGAACGACGGGTAGATCTTCGTCACCAAGCTCGTGGAAGAGAGCTCGCGTCAACGGTGTTTCCCTGCTCCGCATCACAACCATCTCCCTCCTCTGGCTCAGAGACTGAGCCCATGCAGCTGGGAGGTATTCGCATCTCGACCAAGGAGGGAACGGAGGATCACCAACCGCCTGTGCCTCTATTGCGGATTTGATGGACATTTTGTCAATTCATGTCCAGTAAAAGGCCAGAGCTCATCAGTAAGCGGAGGGCTACTGGTGAGCGCTACTACTCAGGTCTCTTCATCTAGATCCTGTACTACTATGTCGGTCCATCTACGCTGGACCGGTTCGGGTGCTACATGCAGTGCCTTGATTGACTCTGGGGCTGAGGGTTGTTTCATGGATGAAGCATGGGCTCGGAAACATGACATTCCTTTCAGACACTTCCCAGTATCAGATTTGAGACACTACCTTTAACTCTCACAGTATCTGGTAACCACAGTGAGACTATTTCTTTTTTGATTTTTCGTTCACCTTTTACACCTGTTGTTTTGGGTCATCCCTGGCTAGTATGTCATAATCCTTCTATTAATTGGTCTAGTAATTCTATCCTATCCTGGAATGTTTCTTGTCATGTGAAGTGTTTAATGTCTGCCATCCCTCCCATTTCTTCTGTCCCCACTTCTCAGGAGGAACCTGGCGATTTGACAGGAGTGCCGGAGGAATATCATGATCTGCGCACGGTCTTCAGTCGGTCCCGAGCCAACTCCCTTCCTCCTCACCGGTCGTATGATTGTAGTATTGATCTCCTTCCGGGGACCACTCCTCCTCGGGGTAGACTATACTCTCTGTCGGCTCCCGAACGTAAGGCTCTCGAGGATTATTTATCTGTGTCTCTTGACGCCGGTACCATAGTGCCTTCTTCCTCTCCGGCCGGGGCGGGGTTCTTTTTGTTAAGAAGAAGGACGGTACTCTGCGCCCCTGCGTGATTATCGAGGGCTGAATGACATAACGGTTAAGAATCGTTATCCGCTTCCCCTTATGTCATCAGCCTTCGAGATTCTGCAGGGAGCCAGGTGCTTTACTAAGTTGGACCTTCGTAACGCTTACCATCTCGTGCGCATCAGAGAGGGGGACGAGTGGAAAACGGCGTTTAACACTCCGTTAGGGCATTTTGAGTACCGGGTTCTGCCGTTTGGTCTCGCCAATGCGCCAGCTGTTTTTCAGGCATTAGTTAATGTTGTTCTGAGAGACATGCTGAACATCTTTGTTTTTGTCTATCTTGACGATATCCTGATTTTTTCACCGTCACTCGAGATTCATGTTCAGCACGTTCGACGTGTTCTACAGCGCCTTTTAGAGAATTGTCTCTACGTGAAGGCTGAGAAGTGCTCTTTTCATGTCTCCTCCGTTACTTTTCTCGGTTCCGTTATTTCCGCTGAAGGCATTCAGATGGATTCCGCTAAGGTCCAAGCTGTCAGTGATTGGCCCGTTCCAAGGTCACGTGTCGAGTTGCAGCGCTTTTTAGGTTTCGCTAATTTCTATCGGCGTTTCATTCGTAATTTCGGTCAAGTTGCTGCCCCTCTCACAGCTCTTACTTCTGTCAAGACGTGTTTTAAGTGGTCCGGTTCCGCCCAGGGAGCTTTTGATCTTCTAAAAGAACGTTTTACGTCCGCTCCTATCCTCGTTACTCCTGACGTCACTAGACAATTCATTGTCGAGGTTGACGCTTCAGAGGTAGGCGTGGGAGCCATTCTATCCCAGCGCTTCCAGTCTGACGATAAGGTTCATCCTTGCGCTTATTTTTCTCATCGCCTGTCGCCATCTGAGCGCAACTATGATGTGGGTAATCGCGAACTGCTCGCCATCCGCTTAGCCCTAGGCGAATGGCGACAGTGGTTGGAGGGGGCGACCGTTCCTTTGTCGTTTGGACAGACCATAAGAACCTTGAGTACATCCGTTCTGCCAAACGACTTAATGCCCGTCAAGCTCGTTGGGCGTTGTTTTTCGCTCGTTTCGAGTTTGTGATTTCTTACCGTCCGGGTAGCAAAAACACCAAGCCTGATGCCTTATCCCGTCTGTTTAGTTCTTCTGTGGCTTCTACTGATCCCGAGGGGATTCTTCCTTATGGGCGTGTTGTCGGGTTGACAGTCTGGGGAATTGAAAGACAGGTTAAGCAAGCACTCACGCACACTGCGTCGCCGCGCGCTTGTCCTAGTAACCTCCTTTTCGTTCCTGTTTCCACTCGTCTGGCTGTTCTTCAGTGGGCTCACTCTGCCAAGTTAGCTGGTCATCCCGGTGTTCGAGGCACTCTTGCGTCTATTCGCCAGCGCTTTTGGTGGCCGACTCAGGAGCGTGACACGCGCCGTTGCGTGGCTGCTTGTTCGGACTGCGCGCAGACTAAGTCGGGTAACTCTCCTCCTGCCGGTCGTCTCAGACCGCTCCCATTCCTTCTCGACCATGGTCTCACATCGCCCTAGACTTCATTACCGGTCTGCCTTTGTCTGCGGGGAAGACTGTGATTCTTACGGTTGTCGATAGGTTTTCTAAGGCGGCACATTTCATTCCCCTCGCTAAACTTCCTTCCGCTAAGGAGACGGCACAAATCATCATCGAGAATGTGTTCAGAATTCATGGCCTCCCGTTAGACGCCGTTTCAGACAGAGGCCCGCAATTCATGTCACAGTTTTGGAGGGAGTTCTGTCGTTTGATTGGTGCGTCCGTCAGTCTCTCTTCCGGGTTTCATCCCCAGTCTAACGGTCAAGCAGAGAGGGCCAATCAGACGATTGGTCGCATACTACGCAGCCTTTCTTTCAGAAACCCTGCGTCTTGGGCAGAACAGCTCCCTGGGCAGAATACGCTCACAACTCGCTTCCTTCGTCTGCTACCGGGTTATCTCCGTTTCAGAGTAGTCTGGGTTACCAGCCTCCTCTGTTCTCATCCCAGCTTGCCGAGTCCAGCGTTCCCTCCGCTCAAGCGTTTGTCCAACGTTGTGAGCGCACCTGGAGGAGGGTGAGGTCTGCACTTTGCCGTTACAGGGCACAGACTGTGAGAGCCGCCAATAAACGCAGGATTAAGAGTCCAAGGTATTGTTGCGGCCAGAGAGTGTGGCTTTCCACTCGCAACCTTCCTCTTACGACAGCTTCTCGTAAGTTGACTCCGCGGTTCATTGGTCCGTTCCGTGTCTCCCAGGTCGTCAATCCTGTCGCTGTGCGACTGCTTCTTCCGCGACATCTTCGTCGCGTCCATCCTGTCTTCCATGTCTCCGGTGTCAAGCCCTTTCTTCACACCCCCGTTCGTCTTCCCTCCCCCCCTCCCGACCTTGTCGAGAGCGCACCTATTTACAAGGTACGTAGGATCATGGACATGCGTTCTCGGGGACGGAGTCACCAATACTTAGTGGATTGGGAGGGTTACGGTCCTGAGGAGAGGAGTTGGGTTCCGTCTCGGGACGTGCTGGACCGTTCACTTATTGATGATTTCCTCCGTTGCCGCCAGGATTCCTCCTCGAGTGCGCCAGGAGGCGCTCGGTGAGTGGGGGGGTACTGTCATGTTTTGTCTTAGATTGTCTTGTCATTTTGCTTTTCCCTCTGTTCATTTTCCCCCTGCTGGTCTTTTTAGGTTCGTTCCCCTTTTTCTCTCTCCCTTCCTCTCTCTCTTCTCTCTATCGTTCCGTTCCTGCTCCCAGCTGTTCCTATTCCCCTAATCAATCATTTAGTCTTCCCACACCTGTTCCCAATCCTTTTCCCTGATTAGAGTCCCTATTTCTCTCCTTGTTTTCCGTTCCTGCCCTGTCGGATTCTTGTCTATTGTTCACCGTGCTGTGTCTATGTATCGCCCTGTCGTGTCGTGTTTCCCTCAGATGCTGCGTGGTGAGCAGGTGTCTGAGTCTGCTACGTTCAAGTGCCTTCCCGAGGCAACCTGCAGTTCTTGATCAAGTCTCCAGTCTGTTCTCGTCATTACGAGTAGAATTATGCCTTTTGATTGTAAAGTTACTTTACTGGATTAAAGACTCTGTTTTCGCCAAGTCGCTTTTGGGTCCTCATTCACCTGCATAACACTGAAAGGTATGATGCTGTATGGCGCATAATGGAGAACACCACTGAAAGGTATGATGCTGTATGGCGCATAATGGAGAACACCACTGAAAGGTATGATGCTGTATGGCGCATAATGGAGAACAACACTGAAAGGTATGATGCTGCATTGTGCATAATGGAGAAAACCACTGAAAGGTATGCTGCTGCGCGGTGCATAATGGAGAAACACCACTGAAAGATATGCTGCTGCATGGTGCATAATGGAGAACACCGCTGAAAGGTATGATGCTGCATGGTGCATAATGGAGAACACCACTGAAATGTATGCTGCTGCATGGCGCATAATGGAGAACACCACTGAAAGGTATGATGCTGTATGGCGCATAATGGAGAACACCACTGAAAGGTATGATGCTGCATGGTGCATAATGGAGAACATCACTGAAAGGTATGATGCTGCATGGCGCATAATGGAGAACACCACTGAAAGGTATGCTGCTGCATGGTGCATAATGGAGAACACCACTGAAAGGTATGATGCTGCATGGTGCATAATGGAGAACACCACTGAAAGGTATGCTGCTGCACGGTGCATAATGGAGAACACCACTGACAGGTATGATGCTGTATGGTGCATAATGGAGAACACCACTGAAAGGTATGATGCTGCATGGTGCATAATGGAGAAACACCACTGAAAGGTATGCTGCTGCACGGTGCATAATGGAGAACACCACTGAAAGGTATGATGCTGCATGGTGCATAATGGAGAACACCACTGAAAGGTATGATGCTGCATGGCGCATAATGGAGAACACCACTGAAAGGTATGCTGCTGCACGGTGCATAATGGAGAAACACCACTGAAAGATATGCTGCTGCACGGTGCATAATGGAGAACACACCACTGAAAGGTATGATGCTGATGCTGCACGGTGCATAATGGAGAACACCACTGAAAGGTATGCTGCTGCATTGTGCATAATGGAGAACACCACTGAAAGGTATGCTGCTGCATGCTAATGGAGAACACCACTGAAAGATGCTGTTGCGCATAATGGAGAACACCACTGAAAGGTATGATGCTGCATGGTGCATAATGGAGGACACCACTGAAAGATATGCTGCTGCACGGTGTATAATGGAGAACACCACTGAAAGGTATGCTGCTGCATGGTGCATAATGGAGAACACCACTGAAAGGTATGCTGCTGCACGGCGCATAATGGAGAACACCACTGAAAGGTATGATGCTGTATGGCGCATAATGGAGAACACCACTGAAAGGTATGATGCTGCATGGTGCATAATGGAGGACATCACTGAAAGGTATGATGCTGCATGGCGCATAATGGAGAACAACACTGAAAGATATGCTGCTGCATGGCGCATAATGGAGAACACCACTGAAAGGTATGATGCTGCATGATGCATAATGGAGAACACCACTGAAAGGTATGCTGCTGCACGGTGCATAATGGAGAAACACCACTGAAAGATATGCTGCTGCATGGTGCATAATGGAGAACACCGCTGAAAGGTATGATGCAGCATGGTGCATAATGGAGAACACCACTGAAAGGTATGCTGCTGCACGGTGCATAATGGAGAACACCACTGAAAGGTATGCTGCTGCATTGTGCATAATGGAGAACACCACTGAAAGGTATGATGCTGTATGGCGCATAATGGAGAACACCACTGAAATGTATGATGCTGCATGGTGCATAATGGAGGACACCACCGAAAGGTATGCTGCTGCACGGTGTATAATGGAGAACACCACTGAAAGGTATGCTGCTGCATTGTGCATAATGGAGAACACCACTGAAAGGTATGATGCTGCATGGTGCATAATGGAGAACACCACTGAAAGGTATGCTGCTGCACGGTGCATAATGGAGAACACCACTGAAAGGTATGCTGCTGCACGGCGCATAATGGAGAACACCGCTGAAAGGTATGATGCTGCATGGTGCATAATGTAGAACACCGCTGAAAGATATGCTGCTGCATGGTGCATAATGGAGAACACCACTGAAAGGTATGCTGCTGCACGGCATAATGGAGAACACCACTGAAAGGTATGCTGCTGCATTGTGCATAATGGAGAACACCACTGAAAGGTATGCTGCTGCACGGCGCATAATGGAGAACACCACTGAAAGGTATGATGCTGTATGGCGCATAATGGAGAACACCACTGAAAGGTATGATGCTGCATGGTGCATAATGGAGGACATCACTGAAAGGTATGATGCTGCATGGCGCATAATGGAGAACACCACTGAAAGATATGCTTCTGCATGGCGCATAATGGAGAACACCACTGAAAGGTATGATGCTGCATGGTGCATAATGGAGAACACCACTGAAAGGTATGCTGCTGCACGGTGCATAATGGAGAAACACCACTGAAAGATATGCTGCTGCATGGTGCATAATGGAGAACACCGCTGAAAGGTATGATGCAGCATGGTGCATAATGGAGAACACCACTGAAAGGTATGCTGCTGCACGGTGCATAATGGAGAACACCACTGAAAGGTATGCTGCTGCATTGTGCATAATGGAGAACACCACTGAAAGGTATGATGCTGCATGGTGCATAATGGAGAACACCACTGAAAGGTATGCTGCTGCACGGTGCATAATGGAGAACACCACTGAAAGGTATGCTGCTGCACGGTGCATAATGGAGAAACACCACTGAAAGGTATGCTGCTGCATTGTGCATAATGGAGTACACCACTGAAAGGTATGATGCTGCGTGGTGCATAATGAAGAACACCACTGAAAGGTATGATGCTGCACGGTGCATAATGGAGAACACCACTGAAAGGTATGCTGCTGCATGGCGCATAATGGAGAACACCACTGAAAGGTATGCTGCTGCATGGCGCATAATGGAGAACACCACTGAAAGATATGCTGTTGCACGGTACATAATGGAGAACACCACTGAAAGGTATGCTGCTGCATGGCGCATAATGGAGAACACCACTGAAAGGTATGCTGCTGCATGGCGCATAATGGAGAACACCACTGAAAGGTATGCTGCTGCGCGGTGCATAATGGAGAACACTGCTGAAAGGTATGCTGCTGCATGGCGCATAATGGAGAACACAATTTATGCATCTTTGGAGGTGCGTATAATGTGGATGTTAGAAGAGGATGCATAATAAATTGCGATAACATGTCCATTAAGTGTGCCCATCCAGACGAAGGCCTTACATTACATTACATTGGCATGTTTATGCACAGCACACACACAGGCTTCGTCCCAATTGGCACCCTATTCACTATTTAGAGCACTACCTTTGACCAGAGATGGGCCTAGTTAAAAGTAGTGCACTATATAGGCAATAGGGTGCCATTTGGGACGCATCGATAATATGCACACGAAGCAGAGACATCCTCTTTATATGAGCTTTTAACATGGAGGAAAAACAGGTACAGGGGATATTTACACACTTAATCATTCCAATGGGCTTTGTAGATAATGAGAGGATTAAAGCCCACTGCTTCCTCACTATATATCATCTACCGCACTACGAGAGAGAGAGAGAGCGAGAGACCTGAGAGAGCGAGAGACCTGATGATAAATGACTACTTTCATATGACTAGGGGTTTCTCTACACAGGGAGTCAAGAAGGAAAGAAAACACTGTATAATGCTTCTCCCAAGTGCTTCACTATATCTCACTACTTCAATACAATGTTTCTGCTGCAGTAGCTTGTCTTCATCCATGCCATCTTCATTAGAGTACTACTGTAGAAGTGCACAAAGGACAGGGTACTGCACAGTATACACTATGTTACCAAAAGTATGTGGACTACTCGTCGAACATCTGATTGTAAAATCATTGGAATTAATATGGAGTTGGACCCCCCTTTGCTGTTATAACAGCCTCCACTCTTCTTGCTTCCACTCAGCCACAAGGAAACTAATTTCATGAAGCTCCCAACTAACAGTTATTGTGCTGACATTGCTTGCAGACACAGTTTGGAACTCGGTAGTGAGTGTTGCAACTTGAGGACAGACGATTTTTATGTGCTACGCTCTTCAGCATTCGGCGGTCCCCATTCTGAGAGCTTGTGTGGCCTACCACTTTGAGGCTGAGCCATTGTTGCTCATCGACGTTTCCACTTCACAATAACAGCACTTACAGTTGACCGGGGCAGCTCTAGCAGGGCAGGAATTTGATGAACTGACCTGCTGGAAAGCTATAAGATTGGGTGACCATTTTATTAATTGTTCAGCAGACTATTTACATTGACACTCAGCCTTTGTTTTTACACTGCTGCTACTCAATGTTTATTATCCAATCAAAGTCACTTTACCCCTACCTACAAATGACCTCGACTAACCTGTACCCCCTCACATTGACTCGGTACCGGTATCCCCTGTATAGCCTCGTAATTGTTATGTAATTTTATTGTGTTATATTATTTACTTTAGTCTATTTAGTAAATATTTTCTTAACTCTTAAATTGCATTGTTGTAAGTAAGTAAACATTTCATTGTAAGGTAACGTGACAGATATAATCTGATTTAATTTAAATTGATGATGAGGGACTGGCTGCTGACAGAGATGGCGAGAGGGAGGAAGGAGAGCGAGAGGGTTTGGGTGGAGAGAGAGAGGGGGTGGAAGGGAGAGGGAGGAAATAGAGGGGGAGAGACAGAAAATGAGATAAAAAAGAGAAAAAGAGAAATGGAGAGACAAAGACACAGAGAGGGAGAGAGAGACCGAGGGAAATCAAGAGACAGTCAGCATGGTCCCAGCAGGCACATCAGTGACACGAGGCTAATGGGTATCAGACTCTATTGAACAGGCAAGTCACCCCTCATAGACACAGGACAGGTGATTCATTCAAACCTACCGGGATGGATAGAGAGAGAGAAGGGGGGGATCAATATGGCAGATCCTTCACACTGGCCCTCTGTGTGGGGCTTACCTCGACCGGTTAATGGTAACTGTTGTCAGCTCGATGAGAGCAATCTGCATTGGACCGGTCAAGTGTGTGTCTGCGTGTGAAGGGGGAGCGATGGAGCTGTTCCGGAGGGCAGCTGTTCCTCTGGCCTGCTATGTTTTCGAAGGAGGCCTAGCTGTAGACTGATTCACAGTGGTAACGTGACAGTGATGGAGGCGAAGGCGCACCTAAATACAGCTTCTGATAACAGATGTTATCCATCCCATCATTGGCACCTTTTCACTGTGGTGGAGGAAGTACCCATTTCTGGCCCCATCACCCCTTGGAAAGTATTTACACTGAAAATAAAGACCAAATCCCACATCAGAGGCTCTCAGTTAGTCAGCGGTTTATATGTGTGCTTCTGAATTAAACCAGGGAGAACACGCACGGTAAATAAGTCAGCTCAAGTTAGAAAGTAAACAAACTGTGATGTCGGAGCCAATTTGGAGACCCCCTGAAACAGTAGTTTTCTTTAACTGCCAAAGTGGGTCCAAACCTCTAGAACCATTTGATGGTGGATCTCTTTTGGATACCAATGTCACATGGTGCCGTGCCAAACGCCACACACTAAAGGATTGAATAAAGCTGGCCTGGTGCCCTACTGTGATATTTATTCCATATGTCACAGAGGGAAGAGAAAGACATGCACAGTCACACACATAGACTGACTGCCATCCACCAGACCTGCCAAGGAACACCTGCATAACTGTGAAACGCCATCCAGTGTTATGGAGAATCCCTAAGTGTGTGTGTGTGTGTGTGTGTGTGTGTGTGTGTGTGTGTGTGTGTGTGTGTGTGTGTGTGTGTGTGTGTGTGTGTGTGTGTGTGTGTGTGTGTGTGTGTGTGTGGACACTATGAAATTGTGTGTGCGTGCCGGGGAGAATGCAAATCCTCAGGCTGGTTGAATAGGTGAGTGGTTTGTGTTTGTCTGTGAGTTATTACTGTGTGTACTAGCCAGGGTGCGTTAGTGTGACTGTATGCATATGCATTTATTTGTGTATGTCTAAGTGTTATTGTACTATTTAAATGAATGAGGTTGAGTGTCAGTATGTGTATATAAACTGAACAAAAAAATAAATGCAACATGCAACAATTTCAATGATTTTACTGTGTTACAGTTCATATAAGGAAATTAGTCAATTGAAATAAATTCCTTAAGCCCTAATGTATGGATTTCACATTACTGAGCAGGGGCGCAGCCATGGATGGGCCTGGGAGGGCATAGGCCCACCCACATCCAATCAGAATGTGTTTTTCCCAACAAAAGGGGTTTATTACAGACAGAAAAACTCCTCAGTTTCATCAGCTGTCCGGGTGGCTGGTTCTCAGATGATCCCGCAGGTGAAGAAGCCGGATGTGGAGGGGGCTTATGGTAGAGAAATGAACATTCAATTATCTGGCAACAGCTCTGATGGACATTCGTGCAATTAGAATACCAATTGCACGCTCCCTCAAAACTTGAGACATCTATGGCATTGTGTTGTGTGACAAAACTGCACATTTTAAAGTGGCCTTTTATTTTCCACAGCACAAGGTGCACTTGTGTAATAATCATGCTGTTTAATCAGCTTCTTGATATGTCACACCTGTCAGGTGGATGGGTTATCTTGGTAAAGGAGAAATGCTCACTAACGGGGATGTAATCAAATTGTTGCACAAAATTTGAGAGAAATAAGCTTTTGGTGCATATGGAACATTTGTGTAATCTTTTATTTCAGCTCATGAGACATGGTACCAACACTTTACATGTTGTGCTTATATTTTGGTGTGTATGTCTATGTACAAATATGTGTGTGAGTATTTATGTATGTGTCTGTATATAATTCATGGCCAGGAAGGTAAGGACTAGTGGCATAGAGACAGATTTGCCCTCCTAGTTTAAGCCGTGAGCCTCCTTGACAACACATTGAGTAACAACACCAACTGGCCTTGAACCCACACACACCTAAACCACATAACAAAAAATCCTGACAATGGATATTACAAGCCCCATCATACCACAGGATAAACAAACTTTTCATCCTGCAAGGCAGACAGTGTGAAAGTTTCTACTGCCATTTTCACACGCAAGGATGTTACAACCCCTAGCTGCAACAAACTGCATTCGACACACTAGCAGTTTCCCCAGAAAAGGTAGGAAGTGGAACATCACAATAACACAATGAAAACAACATTTCAGAATTGCCCCGGGTGGTGAAAAGTGCATCACAGTGTTGGGTGACGAGGACTTACTGTGACATAAAGTTTTCCTGTGTTACCTGAGTACGGGGACTGTGCCAGCAGCTTTCAGAGTGGGTGGAATGCCAGGGGCCACTAGAATGGCAGGGCCGAAGACAGTCTACATAGTCTAGATATTGTGTGTCTTGTTCATGGAGAGAAATGGAGAGAACACAACACCTATGGCCATGAAACAGCACAACAATGTCCCACTGTGAATCACCGTCAACCAGTGATGGAGAAAAGGCTATTTTCAGAGGCAAAGACTTCAGCAAAGACTTTTGAATGAACAAAGTTAAAACAAGTACTGCTGAAGCAAAAAACTGTTAAATTGAAAATGGACAACCAATTCTGAAGAAATAAGGTGAGGCAGGAGATTGTGTTTTGGTTGGAGACTGAGGGGACACTAGCTGCTACCTGGCACCCCTAGACAGGATTCTTCTTAGAAATTGTGCCAAAGTTCAAACTCCACCAACACTCCCATTAATAAAATGGTCTGGACTCAAATAACCCACATACTGTGGCATTACAGCTCTGTGTGCATGTGTGTATGTGTGAGTGTGGGTATGTGTGCGTGTGTGAAAGTGTGCGTGTGTGTATGTGTGTATGTGTGCTTGCGTGTGCGTCAGTGATCCAATGTATGCAGTGGCCTGTGAGTTCCTCTTGCTTGGCTCATACTAAATTAGATCTCATTTGCCATGCTGGATGGTGAGGAGGAGTGCCCATATAGAGCTTAGCTGGCATGGTAGGAAGGGTGGGTAGTGATACCACCCCACACAGCAGCACCCACTGATCACAGTAGCCATCTCACTAATGACTGTTAATTAGCTATTCAGTCTCCTCTCTCCCTAAATCCCGTCTTCATGTATATGAGTCTGTGACGCCACACTGGGACCATGGGGCTCGCCTTATTGCAGGGCCTGCTGTCAAACCCCAGCCCCAGACACTTACCCCTAGGCAGAGCAAGGAGATCTAAGAGGACAGAAACATGAATGTAACATTCATGAATGGCAGTCTGGCAGTGTGACAGTCTGGCAGTCTGGCAGCCAGGCAGCAGCAGTGGGCTACGGGGTTCTATGACAAATGCGACTAGCAAATTAATAGAATGCCTGCTTATGTGTTAAATTATAAATATATAATTTAACACTTCACACGGCCTGTTTACACACTTCCATAAGTTATCGCAAACCATATTCTACATCGACTTCAGATCGTTCCACAAAGACAGGGAAAATCTTGAGTGTTTATTTTCGTGTGAATCATGAGGATTGTATTTGTGGGACTGTCTCCCGGTCAAATGTATTTATAGTCTGACATATTGGCACATGGTGAAACAGAAACATTTAATTAAAGCAGTGTATTGGTAAAGTGGAAAAGGTGGTTAGGGCTGCATGCAAACCACAGGCATGGAGGAGACAATTGATCTGGAGAAATTGATAATAACACGACGCAGAGCACAGTAAGCCTGTTCTCTATTGTCTTCACCTTACGCTGAAAATCCTGACTTAGTCCATCATAAGATTCTACTGAACAATGAGAGAAAGCACACAAAAGTAGAGGATTCATCTGGGTCCCCATATTCTTGGACTGGGGAAGGAAAAGGAACAGTCATGCCACAAAAGACTCGGAAGAACAGAACCTCTCTCTCTTTCTCCGAACTCTTCTTTTTAGATGCAGAGGTAATTATACTGAACAAAAACGCAACATGCAACAATTTCAATGATTTTACTGAGTTACCGTTCATATAAGGAAATAAGTCAATTGAAGTAAATTCCTTAAGACTTAATGAAAGGATTTTACACGACTGAGCAGGAGCGCAGCCATGGGTGGGTTTGGGAGGGCATAGTCCCACCCACCCACTTGGGAGCCAGGCCCAGGCCCAGCCAATCAGAATCAGTTTTCCCCCATGAAAGGGCTTTATTACAGACAGAAATACTCCTCAGTTTCATCAGCTGTCCGGGTGGCTGGTCTCAGATGATCCCACAGGTCAAGAAGCCGGATGTGGAGATCCGGAGCTGGCATGGTTACAAGTGATCTGTGGTTGTGAGGCCGGTTGGAAGTACTACCAAATGATATAAAATGACGTTGGAGGCGGCTTATGGTAGAGAAATGAACATTCAATTATCTGGCAACAGCTCTGGTGGACATTCCTGCAGTCAGCATGCCAATTGCATGCTCCCTCAAAACGTAACACATCTATGGTATTGTGTTGTGTGACAAAACGCACCATTTAGAGTGGCCTTTATTGTCCGCAGCACAACGTGCACATGCACTTCTTGATATGACACACCTGTCAGCTGGATGGATAACAAATTCTGGGATCTTTTATTTCAGTTCATGAAACATGGGACCAAAATTTTACATGTTGCGTTTATATTTTTGTTCAGTAATAGATAGGAAAATTGGATATTGCAGAGCTGAACACGGCAAGGTTTTATTTGTTTACCAAATGGAACAGTGCATGAATACAGGAACAAAATACTGAACATAGGTTACATCCTAGAATTACATAATAGTAATTTAATAGGATCTCCTTGGGCTACATAGGATCTCTTTGGGGCGGCAGGTAGCCTAGTGGTTAGAGTGCTGTTCAAGTAACTGAAAGGTTGCAAGATCGAAACTCCGAGCTGACAAGGTAAAAATCTGACAAGGCAGTTAACCCACTGTTCCTAGTTCATCAATAAAAATAAGAATTTGTTCTGAACTGACTTTCCTCGCTAAATAAAAACATGCTCTGAAGGTGTCTTTGTGTAAGTAAGGACTCTTGGTCACTTTAAGGGCATTATTGTCCTGCTCGCATTTCTGTTTCTATACTGTACATGGGCTATTCCCAAACTGCGGTACGCCAAATAAAAATGTCATTCACATTTTCACACTACAGTGAAAATGGTTAACTTTGTTAAAGCAAGGCCCCTGAACTCTCGTGTATTTTCTGCATTATGCAATATGGGCAGCGACCATAACGCTTTTACAAAGTATTGACACGTTTTTTTTTAAATTGAGAGACGAGCTTAAAGTTTTCTTTACTGACCGTAATTTATAATTGTCTGACCGTTTGCATGATGATGAGTTTCTCACACGACTGGCCTATCTGGGTGATGTTTTGTCTTTCATGAATGATCTGAAATTAGGATTACAGGGACTTTCCGCAACTATATTCAATGTGTGGGACATAATTGAGGCTATGAATCAGAAGTTGGAGTTCTTCTCTGTCTGCATTAACAAGGACAACACACAGGTTTTTCCATCATTGTATGATTTCTTGTGTGCAAATCAACTCAAGCTTACGGACAATGTCAAATGTGATATAGTGAAGCACCTGAGTGAGTTGGGTGCGCAATTACGCAGGTATTTTCCCGAAATGGACGACACAAACAACTGGATTCGTTATCCCTTTCCTGCCCTGCCTCCAGTTCACTTACCGATATCTGAACAAGAGAACCTCATCGAAATTGCAACAAGCGGTTCTGTGAAAATGTAATATAATCAGAAGCCACTGCCAGATTTCTGGATAGGGCTGCGCTCACAGTTTCTTGCCTTGGCAAATCGCACTGTTAAGACACTGATGCCCTTTGCAACTACGTACCTAATGTGAGAGTGGATTCTCGGCCCTCACTAGCATGAAAACTAAATACAGGCACAGACTGTGTGTGGGAAATTATTTAAGACTGAGCCTCTCCAATACAACCCATTATGGGTTATGTGCATCCTTTCAAGCACACCCTTCTCATTTACCTGTGGTGAGTTATTCCATTTTTTTAATGAACAAATACGGTTTAATATGTAAGATGGCTAAATAAAGAGCAAAATGATTGATTATTATTATATTATTATTTGTGCCCTGGTCCTATAAGACCTCTTTGTCACTTCCCACGAGCCGGGTTGTGACAAAAACACACTCATTCTTATGTTGAATAAATGTATTGTATAGTGTGTGTGTGGCAAAAAAACAAACAGAGAGTGTGCTGCCCCTGGTGCTAGAGGGGGTACGCACCTGGAGATTGAATGCTTGAAGGGCTACGGGACTATAAAAAGTTTGGTAACCACGGCTGTACATAAACATAGAAGACACCCTACTGTGACCCTGCTATAAAGTGCAGCAGCTTCATTCTAGCTGGGCTCGGCCCATTACTCCTGGTCGATGTGCCAATAACGGCCCCTCAGATCAGCGCCAGGCTGAAATCAAATTAATAATGGCGCAAAAAAATTATGGAACTGATGACGCGGCACATAACTTAATAAGCGGCCAACCATAGAGGTCATATTGACTTGTTGGGTTATTAAATGCCAACCGGCTTCCAGTTGCATCACTATGCATCTTCCCCGGGATGAGTTTCTGTGCCAAAGCCATAGAGGGGATTGAGAGAAAGAGGGTGGGGAGAATGGGAGAGAGAGAAGAAAAAGGGAGGTGCAGGTTATTTAAATGAAAGTCATGGGGAGTTGAGAAAGAGTAGGAGAAGACGAGATGGCAAAGAGAGAATGAGAGTAAGATATTGAGCACCTCTTGTATCACAACATAACATAGTGTCTACATCAAACATTTTATACCGACCCCCTGTATAGGGCTAGAATCTACTGCAACACTGTTATAAAGATCAGAGAATGAACCAATCAGGAAACAAAAATCCTGCCGCTTCTGCCGCTGTGAAGAAGCTCATCTTCAGCTTCGGCTCTGGCTTTTGGGGACTAACCATCCCATCTGAAGGGAAGAGCTCTTTTCTACAAAGCCAGTGAAATGTATGTGAGTACAGGAATACCTAAAAGCCACAAGCAGCGAAGAGGTTAAAGCATAAGCCCATTTCTATCCCCGCTGATATACACTATTCTCTGAGCAGATTATATTTTCCAGTGTGACTTACAATGTTGTTGTCTTACTCAGAGACAGTAATCCATTTATTGAAAATCCATTTTGACTGAAGCCAGTGAGGTGAGGAGTCCATATCAAGGACACAGCGAGGGGCATTACCTTTAGTTGGCTCCCTACTGAGCCAACCCAGTCCACACAGGGATCCTGCCTGCCTGACTCCTAGAACATTTCTCATAGACTGATACAGGTTTGTAACGTGGTGATTTCGCACTTTGTATGGGCTGTGAGAAATCTAGAGAAGCAGTGTCAATCAAGGAGTCACTTATTTTCTTCTGAACTTCTTTTACACAGCACTTTAATTCATTACATTTTCATTAAGACATTCATACAGAGAATAGACTCTCACCTCTCTTTGTCTCCCACGGGCTCTGCTGAGAGAAAATCCTGTCAATAACTAATTGTTGCACTAATGAGGACCTATAGATGCAACCTTGAATGTAACAATTACTCTCCAATACTGTATGTGTGGTTAAGATGATTTCCATCACAGACTGATTACTCTCACCTAATAACTCAATACAATTCCATTCCCTGATCCCATCAGCCTCTCGCGTTTGTGAATTAAACATAATTCCATTAGCACTAGCAGACCTCTGAAAACAAGCTGCTAGCTAACCCAGCCTGGTCCTTCCTTCCTTCTTCCGTAAGGACCAGCAGAGGAATGGGGTCTCGTCATGAGAACATTACACGGCAGACTTGAAGCTGATCCTACGCTGCACATCAAACGCCTCCACTCACCAAAATGATTTCTCAGACGTTCCTTGCATCTGAAGAAGCTTTTTCACTTCCATTTTCTTTTAAATCTCCTCTGCTCTCCTTCATCTTGTTAATAACTGACAAATGCTAATGAGAGCCAAACGGCAGGATAACCTGCTGCGTGGCTCAGAACACCATGGAAAATGAACAAACTTATTAAAAGCCAAATGGGGGCTGTCGACCACATCCGCAACTGGTTGTCTTTTACATTCATTTGGCCTGCTTCCTCAGAGTGGGAAGTGACTGCTTTACTGACTGTTTTGACTTCACATGAAAGCATTATGCAAGCATACCACACATATACACACCCGATCACATGCAGACATGTGCATATACTCCAAATACACACAGTTTCTTTATTCTGCTCATTTCTGCAAGCAATCTAAGAGGACCTATGTTGTTGCTTTGGCGTTTCCTTGATAGTGCTTTAAGGTTGTGCATTGCCAGAATGGCTGGCTGGCCTCTGGGTTATTTTGAGCTGCGACAGGCAAGCCAGCGCAACACCAGAAACCACAGTAATTACAAGAGCTCCGTAGTCCTTTGGATGGTGATGGTAACTATTCCTTTGATCTGAGATTGGACAGAGAGAGGGGGACCCCTTTGGATAACATAAGACAGGGGATCATATGGAGGTGATTTTGGGTTTTCAATATGGTTGCCTTGGAGTGGAGCAGCTTTGTTCGTAAACCTCAGTTTAAAAAATCCTTGTGAGCGAATGGAGAAAAGGGAGATTGTGTGCAGCTCTGTTGCAGAGAGAAGTCATTCCCGTTCCATCACCCACACAATGTGATCCAATACTACTGTCTGCCATCCTTTCTGGAATTTGTAATTTCCTTGAACATCTCTTTTTTTTGATGCATTCAAGATTGCAAGGACAGCTTTCTGGCCAGTGAAGTATTGTTTCTCTGATCATAGTCAATGTTGCTCGGAATATTATGAGGTAATCCAATTTGGTGTGTGTAAATTTATGTATGCTTATGTGGCTGTTCGGCGTGTGGTCACTTCACAAGAACAAACTTCTTGATTTTGTTATCTTATACTGCAAAGTATGAGTGTTTGATCTACCAAGGGTCTGGATATGTTTGTCTTCATGTTGATTGACTGGGTCAGCATGAGGTCAGCACAGCTGCCAAGCAGGAATCCCAGAAGGCAGAGCTGGGATTCCTGCCAATGAGGTGTCAGGATCTGCAAACCCTCACGGATAGGGCCTTTGATGCTGTCCTAAACCCTTCAGCAAATCTGACAATCTCCTCAAGAACCTACAGTCGGCACCGTAATACACTTGAACAAGGAAGGGATGACAGATTGGATATGGAGGGATTGGAGGGCTGTCTTAGATCTCACTTTCTTTCTGAGTGGGTATGGCTATACTATATCACACATCTGAGTGCCTCTCTCTCTTTCTTTCCCTCTTTCTCCGTACCGTAATATTCTCTCTTGCACTGTGGCCTCCTCCCCCTAGACATTGTTCCTGAAATAATCTCCTTGCCCCAAATCTGAGCCCCCACGTTACCATGCAATGGATGTGAGGTCACAGGCGTCCACAGTGCCTCCTGAAAGTAGGACAGAGGCGCTAAAAGTGGACTGCATTGGAACCAGAGGATTGTGAGAAAGAAAAGGCAGACCAGACTATTATTATTAAAATGCCACACAATTTTGACCTAGTCACATAACTCAACACACTTTAGTCAAGACCAATGTTCCCTCAAATTCTGATTGACACAGCAAATTTCAGGTTTGCTGAGCGCAAACTTGTGAAAATTCCTTTGCAACTTCTGGCATGAGTTTACTGTGAACACGGAGGCTGTACCTGCTTAAGTTACAGTTTTAACAGTGGCCAAGTAGGCTATTGTGGCTATTTGATCATAATGTAGGCCTACCAGAGTGGCCTACCATCAAAAGCGATGGAGAAAATGCATCCCATAACATTTCAACATGGAAATAGCTGTTCTATCATTCAGCCTACAGTAGTAGTCAAGGTGTGTTGTTCAATGTAGGCCTACATTCCATGAGACTTCTGAAAAAACATGCAGGGCTTGACATTAACCCGTTTATCCACTTGTCCTTCAGACAAGTAGGTGACTGAAAATGTTGTGTTGTTTGATGCAAGAAACCACTTTACAAAATAAAATGCATTATTATTCCCTTACCATTATAACAGAGAATCAGATAAATTATGCTACCCTCTGCCTATTGGCTACTTAGCTTATTCAAGCCTGTATCAAAATACAACACTACCCCTTTAAGATGAAAAAAAAGCTCTTTACCAGACTCACTTTTCAAAGATGTCTACAAACGTACATGTTTGTGCTCTTGTAGGAAGCAATCACTCCCCCATTGCTGACTACAAATGATTTATAACTGGGCTAATAATGTTGTAACTTTAATGTGTTTGAGTTAATCTTTAGATTTATTTGCATATGTAATTGTATTGGGTTCTGTTGAATTACGCTTTTTGACTGCAAGTCCCAGAATGCCTTGTGAGAGGAATGAGTGATAACGCGCCAATTATGTGCAGGTGTTTGGTGATTGTAGCTGACTTTCCGACAGCATCTTACCTGCATTGCTCTGTACCAAAACCATTGTTGTTAAATGTAACGTAAACAAGTATTCTTACTAAAAGAAGCTTTCTTATCAAAACCGACGTCCCGAATCATTACTAAGAAGTTAGCAAATCTAATAAATAACTCACTAACTAGTAAAGGATATTAATAAAATGTGCACACATGGCTACATGCAGCTCTCGCTTTTATCTCAAAACAAGTGCATCTACTCACGACCTCTTGCCCAGATGGCACTGTGAATGGCACAGATGCATATATGACAATGGCAGTAGTGTAAAGTACTTAAGTAAAAATACTTTAAAGTACTACTTAAGTATGTTTTGGTGGTGTCTGTACTTTACTTTACTATTTATATATTTTTTAACTTTTACTTTTACTTCACTACATTCCTAAAGAAAATAATGTTTAGTCCATACATTTCCCTGACCCAGAGCGGCAGGGTAGCCTAGTGGTTAGAGCGTTGGACTAGTAACCGAAAGGTTGCAAGTTAAAATCCCCGAGCTGACAAGGTACAAATCTGTCGTTCTGCCCCTGAACAGGCAGTTAACCCACTGTTCCTAGGCCGTCATTGAAAATAAGGATTTGTTCTTAACTGATTTGCGAAGTAAAATAAAGGTAAAATAAAAATATAAAAAATCCCCACTGGCCCTGATCTGGCAGACTCACTAAACACAAATGCTTTGTTTGTAAATTATGTCTGATTGTTGGAGTGTGCCCCTGGCTATCCGTAATTTAAAAAACAAGAAAATTGTGCCATCTGGTTTTCTTAATATAAGGATTTTTTTATTATTCAAACTTTTACTTTTGATACTTAAAACCAATTACTTGTATTGGGTGACTTTCACTTTTGCTTGAGTCATTTTCTATGAAGGTATCTTTACCTTTGCTCAAGTTTGACAATTGGGTTCTTTTTCCACCACTGGGCAATGGTCTATTTCCAAATACTGTAGGCCTACTGCAGCTCTGTTTGGTTATGCCGCACCGGTCTGTAGAGTATGGGCTGAACGCATCGGAGTAGTATTCTATTGCATTGACACGGACGGACGACTCTGTGTCAATGCAACAGAATCCTACTCTGATGCGTTCTGCATACAACAAAATCTCTTGCATTGTTTGTTTTGTTTCGGTATGTTGCATTAAAAGTGGCTAATTTTGCGTTGATTCGATCACAATTCCCACAGTAAAGGGAAACATTAATAGTGTTAATGTCATGACTTCCGCCGAAGCGACCTTCTAGCCATCGCTGATCCATTTTTCATTTTCCATTGGTTTTGTCTTGTCTTCCATCACACCTGGTTCCAATCCCATCAATTACATGTTGTGTATACAGTCAGAGAACTGGCAGTGTAGTGTCAGGACAACAACCTCTCCTTCAATGTGAGCAAGACAAAGGTGCTGTACGTGGACTACAGGAAAAGTTGGGCCAAACATGCCCCCATTAACATCAATGGGGCTGTAGCAGAGTGGGTTGAGAGTTTCAAGTTCCTTGGTGTCCAAATCACCAACAAACTATCATGGTCCAAACATACCAAGACAGTCGTGAAGAGGGCACAACAAAAACGTTTCCCCCTCAGGAGCCTGAAAAGATTTGGCATGGGCAACCAGATCCTCAAAAGGTTCTACAGCTGCACCATCGAGAGCATCCTGACCAGTTGCATCACCACCTGGTATGACAACTGCGCTACAGAGGGTAGTGCGAACGGCCCAGTACATCACTGGGGCCAAGCTTCCTGCCATCCAGGACCTATTTAATAGGCGGTGTCAGAGGAAAGCCCAAAAAATTGTCAGAGACTCCAGTCACCCAAGTTAATGACTGTTTTCTCTGATACAGCACGGCAAGCGGTACCGGAGAACCAAGTCTAAGACCAAAAGGCTCCTCAACAGCTTCTACCCCCAAGCCATTAGACAGCTGAACAATTCATAAAAATCGCCTCCGGACAATTTACATCAACACCCCCCCTTGTACACTGCTGCTACTCGCTGTTTGTTTGTTACCTATGCATAGTCACTTCACCCTCACCTACATGTACAGATTACATCAACTAGCCTGTACCCCCGCACACTGACTTGGTACCGGGAGCCCCTGTATATAGCCTCGTTATTGTTATTTTGTTTATTTTTATTATTACTTTTTTATTTTAGTCTACTTGGTAAATACTTTCTTCTCCTTGAACTGTACTGTTGGTTAAGGGCTTGTAAGTAAGCATTTCACGGTAAAGTCTACACTGTTGGTTAAGGGCTTGTAAGTAAGCATTTCACGGTAAAGTCTACACTGTTGGTTAAGGGCTTGTAAATAAGCATTTCAAGGTAAAGTCTACACTGTTGGTTAAGGGCTTGTAAGTAAGCATTTCACGGTAAAGTCTACACTGTTGGTTAAGGGCTTGTAAGTAAGCATTTCACGGTAAAGTCTACACTGTTGGTTAAGGGCTTGTAAATAAGCATTTCAAGGTAAAGTCTACACTGTTGGTTAAGGGCTTGTAAGTAAGCATTTCACGGTAAAGTCTACACTGTTGGTTAAGGGCTTGTAAGTAAGCATTTCACGGTAAAGTCTACACTGTTGGTTAAGGGCTTGTAAGTAAGCATTTACATTTACATTTAAGTCATTTAGCAGACGCTCTTATCCAGAGCGACTTACAAATTGGTGCATTCACCTTATGACATCCAGTGGAACAGTCACTTTACAATAGTGCATCTAAATCTTAAAGGGGGGTGAGAGGGATTACTTATCCTATCCTAGGTATTCCTTAAAGAGGTGGGATTTCAGGTGTCTCCGGAAGGTGGTGATTGACTCCGCTGTCCTGGCGTCGTGAGGGAGTTTGTTCCACCATTGGGGGGCCAGAGCAGCGAACAGTTTTGACTGGGCTGAGTGGGAGCTGTACTTCCTCAGTGGTAGGGAGGCGAGCAGGCCAGAGGTGGATGAACGCAGTGCCCTTGTTTGGGTGTAGGGCCTGATCAGAGCCTGGAGGTACTGAGGTGCCGTTCCCCTCACAGCTCCGTAGGCAAGCACCATGGTCTTGTAGCGGATGCGAGCTTCAACTGGAAGCCAGTGGAGAGAGCGGAGGAGCGGGGTGACGTGAGAGAACTTGGGAAGGTTGAACACCAGCATTTCACGGTAAAGTCTACACTGTTGGTTAAGGGCTTGTAAGTAAGCATTTCACGGTAAAGTCTACACTGTTGGTTAAGGGCTTGTAAGTAAGCATTTCACGGTAAAGTCTACACTTGTTGTATTTGGCATTTCACGGTAAAGTCTACACTTGTTGTATTCAGCATTTCACGGTAAAGTCTACACTTGTTGTATTCAGCATTTCACGGTAAAGTCTACACTTGTTGTATTCAGCATTTCACGGTAAAGTCTACACTTGTTGTATTCAGCATTTCACGGTAAAGTCTACACTTGTTGTATTCAGCATTTCACGGTAAAGTCTACACTTGTTGTATTCGGCGCATGTGGCAAATAAAGTTTGATTTGATGTTGGTCACGACTACAGCTGACGAGGACAATTAAAATAAAAACTTCTCTCTCCTCTCCACAGGTGCAAATCTCTCCCCAAAGCATTAGTCCAGAGAGACAGTTCCTTCCCAGATGCAGAGACAATTTTGATTTCATGTGGGCCCCTTGTCTAAGTGATGAGACAGCTTTTTTTGTTTGGTGTGCACTTTGTTGTGCCTCTGTTTGATTGCTCCTTTCAGAGCCACACTAACACCTACCCATTTTCCTTTACCCATCAATCAATCCCTATTTTCCATCCCTCTCTTGACGACGCATCTCTGGGTAATTGGAACAGCCAGGTGTTGGTGAAGGAATGCATCCTATCTATAGGGTTCCAGAGGAGAAGCACTGTAGGTGGGACAGAGTGAGCTGAGAGAAAGTGACACGGCTGGACTGTGTGGTGCTCAAGGGGGGAGTGTCCTAATGAGGGTGGCTGTGCTGGTGTGCCTGGCGGGGCTGTGTGAGATATTTCTGGGAGTGGTATCCTCCTATCCTCTCCACTCCATTGAAGATGGGACCAGGTGGTGCTGTCATATTAAAGAAATTTCAGCAACATGAGATTCTCCACTTTAGGACAGTCAGGCTGGTGAGGTATGGTCGTTACCATCCTGCCTATCTCCAAACAGGATGAAAGAGTCAAACAGTATCACTTCATATCTTCACACATTTCACTCATTTCAGCCAGAACCATTTCACACTGTTTCTCATAAGAGCTGTGACTAAATTTAGGGTGTGATAACAACTCCAGTTTTGCAAAAGAGGTTGTTTTCTCTCTACTGCAATTCATTGTGAATACATGTCCTATACAATAGTGATTTGCTGGCTGATTAGAAATGCAGTGCTTCCTCAACTGGCCTATATGACATCTAAAGAGAAGTCTGGAAGCTGTGAGAGTTGTCTCCTGGGGAGCTAGGGCTCTCAGTACCAGCAGACTGAAAACCATATTGGAAAAATGACATGATGGGCAGAAAGCATATAGTGCTGATTAGACCTTTTATGTGTCCATTTGAAGTATGTTGTGAAATTGCATATTGGACTGTGCATGTGACGTACAATTACAATAATCCTGACATCGAGACAGTGTGTCTCTGGTGGGCTGTCTGAAGGGGGGCTCACCCCAAGCCCCTGGTGCATTGTAGTCTCAGACATGGTTCTGCTGAGCAGGGGAAATGGCCTCTCAGTGAGCAACACACCCACCTGCCCCATTCAAACCTTACTTTAAACCCAGCTGGCCGCAGAAGGAGGCGAGATGGGGTGGCAATCCAGGGGACAGAAGTCTTTCAAACTGTCCGTCAGGGTATTGACCAACATCCTCCTGTAGTGGGAACTTCTACGTATTGTACGTTAAATCGTTTGTGTAATCACCTGATCACATCTCTGCTCTAAAGCATGTGTTGTGGATGGACTGGTTGTGCAGTTTGATCCCCTCGCTAAGCCCTCTTCTTCCTTGCTGTGCCACACTGATAAGGTTCAGTCATTTGCCAACCTATTACCCACTGAGCTGGTCAACTTCTGCACTGACACATCCCAGCAATGGTGCCAGCAGGCCCTGGTCCACACAGTAACACCTGAGCAATTAGAGTTTCCACTGTGTTTAATGTGTCAGCTACACAGAGACATGGAGCAGCTTTGCTAAATGTGCGATCTTACAGCACCTACACCACTCACTGGGCTCCAAGAGGATCATGTGGAGGTCAGCACAAGAAAAAAACCTTTGTGTGACCCTTGTTTATGGGCTGAGAAAATATCATATTCTGCCCCTACAGTCTCCATATTAGAGAATTAACTTTGAAAACTAGGGAGGAACAGCTACATATTGTGTGTTGTGAGTTTAGATGAGGTAGAGAGAGTGATAGAGACAGAGAGAGAGAGATTACTGTTCGTTTTTATGGTTTATTTCACTTTTGTCTATTATCTATTTCACTTGCTTTGGCAATGTTAACACGTTTCCCATGCCAATAAAGCCCTTACATTTAATTGAGAGAGAGAGGTGTTTGGGGTGGGGTGGATAGGGTAGGGTAGGGTAGGGTAGGGTAGGGTAGGGTAGGGTAGGGTAGGAGCAGGACAGATTACTGTAATGCTGTACAAAAGTATTTTGGGGATGATAATAATCCTCTCAATAGAATGGGAAATCATTCTAAAGCTTTTGGATAGTGCTTATTGAATACAAGCCTGAATGAGAAAATATAGATTTTACTCTGATAATACAGTCTAAATCAAATAGCTTTGGGCAACTTCTTTAATGGGTAAATGAGGGCCATTTAGAGAATTTCTCAACTCTCAACTAATTCAATGTTTTGATTATTAGTCTTAATGACCTATAAACTGATTATTTTAGTGGTGATTTTTTGTCAACTACCTGAGAAGCATGAGCATCCTCGCCATCGTTTCACCATCACCTGTGGCTCCTCTGGCGAGCAGAAATATTGAACCACTCAGTAAAATGCAATTTCACACAGTAAGACATGTCTTCAGGGGTCACTTCTCCATGAGCCCCAAAAGCCTATGGTTCCATGATTACACACTTGGGCGATATTGTGTTTGAAATCTGCTAACATTTTGGTAGCAAATTCTTCTCTCACCTCTCCACCCTAAGGCGATGTGACAGTCATGATTCTGATTTGTGTCTTTAAATCTTCAAAGCATTCATACAAGGTTATGTGGCATGTGCATAAATGTGGCCACGCAGCAGGGTCTCATAGACTAGACGTAACATATAAAACTACATCCGGGACAATCAAATTAGTATGATATGCTACGCTTGGTATAGTTACATAAGACATATGTGTGGGCGTATAATGCGAACGTCTAGCAACCCAAAGGTTGCATGTTTGAATATCCTCAAGGACAACTTTAGCATTTTAGCAACTTTTCAACAACTTACTACTTTTTAGGGACTTTGCAACTACTTAGCATTTTAGCTAACCCTTCCCCTAACCCAGGGTTTCCCAAACTCGGTGCACGATTTGGTTTTTGCCCTAGCACTATACAGCTGATTAAAATAATCAACTAATCATCAAGCTTCGATCATTTGAATCAGCTGTGTAGTGTTAGGGCAAAAACCAAAACATGCACCGCTTGGGGTCCCAAGGAACGAATTTGGGAAAAGCTTCCCTAACCCTAACCTTAACCCTTTTAGCTAACCCTTCCCCTTTATCCTAATGCCTAACCTTAACCCTAACCCCTAACCTAGCTAACTTTAGCCAGCTAGCAAACTTTAGCTTTAGCCACCTAGCTAACGTTAGCCACAACAAATGGGAATTCGTAACATATCATATGTTTTGTAAATAGGAACATATTGTATGTTTTGCAAATTCGTACCATATCATACGAATTGTTATTCTTCACATACGATACGACATGGATGATGAACATACACAAATGAATAAACCCCATACAAAGGTACATATCATACTCAAAATTACATACAGAATGAAACGAAATGCTCTGAGACCAGGTTACATATAATTATGACACAGGAATTGTAGGATACATCACATTGTGCAAGTGAACACGGATAAATACAGGGATGGATTTATATGGAATTCCTGTATTTATCCTTACTTTAAGATGTATTACAAACTGTACAGTGCTATAGAGAACCATGCAGAGCTATTTTCTCTCAAACGAGCTTGGCATCTAGCCTATACATTGACCACTGACAGACATTAGGGGAGCAATCGCTCACATAGAATAGCCCATGAAGTATGCCCAAATAATTATCATAAGCCTACCATTAAAATATTTACCCAAAGTGAGACTGGTTGCACAGAACATTTATTTTGTATATATTAGGCAAACGCACAGGAGAAACTACAGGACACACGATAGTCTACTCACTCCCAATTATGCATTATCTTCCCTACTTCTGTTTCTAAATGATTGAAGCCAATAACTAGGTTACAACTAAATGCGACGTTTCCCCATCACTGCCATATAAAGCAACCTATTTGATTTCTCAATGTTCACTGAATGCGCAGGAGTTAGCTTACAATTACACACCAGAGATGGCATCATGCTGATATGCTGATGATGAACTATGAGGTAGTTTATTTCAACAGCCCTACATGTAGGCCTATGTGGTTAAAAGTTCAGCTATATTATTCCAAAAACTGCTTAGGCTACGTATTTAACCCATAAAAATGTGTGTCCACTGCAGTTGCCTAGGTTCAAAGATTCATTGTAAAAGTGTCGAAAGACTATAGGCTCTTACCACCCCCATGTCCATCTGCTCAGCCGTCAGAGAGGGTGCCGCTCGAGCCTGAGATAAAAACCAAAACATAGGCAGCAGGAGCATCTCTGGAGAAATAATCCAAACGCGCCGCACGGACTTCCACTTACGAAAAAATTGACACATCATGCGCTGCCACTCGCTGCTCATACAGCGCTCAGACACGGGTCCCTGCCCCCGCACCACCAAATAAATCACCCAGGTCCGGATCCCTCGCATCCGTTTCCAAAACGGAATGGAAGAGAAGTCTACCTCACTGTTGCGCGTAAACACATGAAACACATATCACACAGAGCCGAAGATGCCAATAAAAACATTGAGGAATTTTGCAGTTAGTTTCCACCAAGATCCGCGTCCTGAAAAAACATTTCAGTCATAGGCTATTGCTGTTCCTCAGTGGACCACATTACGCCGACAATTATTTACAAATACATATAACTTATATTTCCCGGCATAGGAGTATGTACGCTATTTATCTATGAATGTGCAAGATACCCACGGTGCAACGAAAATGAATCCGTTCAATTAATATTCCCTCTGCAACACTGCAATACCGGCAAGCGGAGGTAGGCTTGCGCTCCCTGCGCGGAGCATTGGAAACTGAGACTGACGCACGGTGAGAGAGTGGAGAGGATTTTAACCAGGGATGGGAGGAGAGAATAAAGTCGCCTAATTCAGTCCACATAGAATGGGCATAGTATTGAATCTATGACGCGCTTTTAATTTTGTGACCTCGGTTTCAGAGTGACAGGTGCAACAGTGTGCATCAGACAAACATGCACAGTTTGGAGATGGCATCTCTGAATAGATTATTTCGAATGAAAACAATGTTAGTCCACAGGTTAAAATGTAGGCCTATATCATTAGCCAAAATAAAATGATAGAGGTGAAATCCATAGTTAAATGGCCATGCCTAACACAGAGATTTTACATAGGCATACCCATAGGCTATAGTACCTGGTGATGTTGCAAAGTTACCTAGGCCTATGCGTAGGCTACATGAAGCAAGCCTACAGTAGCTGATGTGGAAACAAGGATGTGTAGAGGGTTAGGTAGGCTTTAAGCTTAGCATGGGCGAGGTGCTAGGTTAAGTGTATGGGGAGAACGTTCTCTGGGGGACTGTTGTCTAGTTCCCTGTAAATTACCAGGATGTCAGTCACTGAGCACCATGTTAGGACCTTTTTAGGACGTTCTCAGGACTTTCATTTTACTACTCTTCAGGACGTGGTTTGATGGACCTTGGGAAATGTTCTTCGGGGGACCTTTGCCTAGTTCCCTGTAAGTTACCAGGATATCACTGAGGACCATGTCAATAGCTTTTTTGAAAATCTTGACATGTTCTCAGGACTTTCATTTGACTAGTCTTCAGGACATCACGTGATGGTCCCAAGGGAACGTTCTCTGTTGGACCTTTGTCCAGTTCCCTGCAAGTTAAAAGGACATAATTGAGGACCATGTTAGGACGTTTGTAAGATGTTCTCCAGACATCTGTTTTCAGGGTGAAATGATTGACAAATGGGGCCTTGCAGTATCTAGAAAATTATGATACGCAATAAGGGCCCACCAGCCTGCGATTATTACTAGAGCCAAATAACTGATGTAATTTACTATTTTTGTCTGGCAAACACACACACACACACACACACACACACACACACACACACACACACACACACACACACACACACACACACACACACACACACACACACACACACACACACACACACACACACACACACACACACACACACACCAGAAGTTTTCCATCTATTTGAATACTACATATACTTCCTTCTAAAGCAGATTTCTGCCTCACTAATGATCCCCATTTATCCATCATTCTCTGCCCCACCTGACCTAACTGTAGCCTATAGGAATCCATAGGCTGAATCTATGATAAAGTTTAAGGAATAGTTAAGTATCCATTCCTCCTGAACCTATGGATCTGCATTTCAAACACGGTTCCTGTATAAAACCATAAATAGATATATCATAATTTGTTAACTATTTGGGGTGTTTAGCAAATCAGGGAGACATGTTACGGCTTTCTGTAGTTGTTAGAGACCAGGAGCCCCCAGAATGTACAAGTGAGTGTTCAGGGAGCCAACTGACACCCAATTAAATATACATATATCGCCAGCAGCAAACTCCTTGGACTGAAAATAATGCGTATGCCTCTAAAATACAGAAGCGGTTATATTTTCTCCCCCTCATTACTCTGGCATTTCAAAAGACATCATAGAAAACCACAAACCAATTTGGAAAAAAGTAGAGATCATCACAATTACACAAAAACAGAGGGGTTCACAATGGAAAACAGACAATCACATCATCCACATTCTTCTTTAGCAGATGAGTTACACTTTGTTGTTGTGGATATAAATGATTTCATCTTTGTGTTGTGGCGTTCAAAGTCATAAGTAAGGAGAGAGACTGTAACAAGTTGAATTAATATGCAGTGATAGCCCTATGATACAAGGCTTTGTATGTAAATGGGTGTCTGTATCCTCAAAAAGTTATACAGCTGCGCTATTGACAGCATCTTGACTGGCTGCATCACCACTTGGTATGGCAACTGCTTGGCATCCAACCGCAAGGCAATACAGAGAGTAATGTGTACAGCCCCGTATATCACTGGGGCCGAGCTTCCTGCCATCCAGGACCTCTATACCAGGCGGTGTCACAGGAAGGCCCTAAAGATCATCGAAGACTCTAGCCACAGACTGTTCTCTCTTTTGAGTCATCACATACACTGCTGCTACTGTTTATTATCGATCCTGTTGCCTAGTCACTTTACCCCTACCTATATGTACATATCTACCTCAATTATCTTGTATCCCTGAACATCGACTCAGTACTGGTACCCTGTGTATACACAATGAGTAACAATAACTTGGCTATACAGCGCATTCGGAAAGTGTTCATTCAGACCCCTTGACGTTTTCCACATTTGATTAATTTTAGAATATGGCTGTAACAAAATGTGGAAAAGGTCACGGTGTCACTCCCTGACCTTAGAGATCCTTTTATTTCTCTATTTGGTTAGGTCAGGGTGTGACTAGGGCGGGCAATCTATGTTTTCTATTTCTTTGTTGGCCTGGTATGGTTCCCAATCAGTGGCAGCTGTCTATCATTGTCTCTGATTGGGGATCATATTTAGGCAGCCTTTTCCCACCTGTTGTTTGTGGGATCTTGTTTTTGTGTAGCTGCCTGTGAGCAGTCCAGTACATCACGTTTTGTTTTTCTTCTATATTGTTTTTGGTGAGTTTAATATTGATTAAACACGTGGAACTCTAAGTACGCTGCACCTTGGTCCATTCATTCAGACGATCGTTAGACACGGGGTCTGAATACTTTCCAAATGCACTGTATAGCCAAGTTATCGTTACTCATTGTGTATTTACTCCTCCTGCCATAACTCTTTCTCTATTTTCTCTCTCCATGTTTAGGAAGGGCCCGTAAATAAGCATGTCACTGTTAGTCTACACCTGTTGTTTACGAAACTTGCGACAAATAACATTCGATTCGATTTTATGTGTGCTTAAACTATAGTCTGTTGAAACGTTTCAGAAATGTTTCAGAAACATATGCACAAATACAGCCTTTCAATGAAAAACAGAAAACATGAGAGGTTAAGCGATCTGTATGATGTTGTTAAAATTCCTACCACTGTTTGAACCTTGACTTCATTATCAACACAATTTCATGGAATGTTCATACAAGCGAAAAGAGGCCTAAAGCTATCCAGAGATGCATAGCCAACACACACAAACACCTTCCCGTCTCCCATGGTCTATTCACATTAGGTACAACAGTCTCTGACTGTCATTCATCTAATGCCTTGAGGACCAAGACAGTTATCAAAAAATAAGTAATGTTTTCTTTGTTCCCGACAAAAGCAGTATGAAGTTATCAGAGCCAAGGGGTAATATCCCTGCATTACAATCTCAAGTCGCAGACCTAGTAGTAACATTATGTTAATGTTTTTAAATTGTTGTTTCTAATTGGATATTTAGTTGTACAATAGTAAAGCTAGAATATTAAGTTAAATCCCCTGTGACAGTTTATATAAACAATCAAAAATAATGAATGACAATTACAACCAACGACTTGACACTGGCTTCCATGTCATATGATGTCACTCAGGGCGTCAATTCACCCCCAAAATCTGAGGGGGCACAAAGTTAGTGAGTGAGTGTGTGTGTGTAGTTAATCCGACCCTCTCTGCCTAGTCATCGCCATTTTACCTGCTGTTGTTGTGTTAGCTGATTATCTGTTGTTGTCTCACCTGTTGTTTTAGCTAGCTCTCCCAATCAACACCTGCGATTACTTTATGCCTTGCTGTATGTCTCTCTCAAATATCAATATGCCTTGTATACTGTTGTTCAGGTTAGTTATCATTGTCTTAGTTTACAATGGAGCCCCTAGTTCCACTCTTCATACCTCTGATACCTCCTTTGTACCACCTTCCACACATGCGGTGACCTCACCCATTACAACTAGCATGTCCAGAGATACAACCTCTCTTATCATCACCCACTGCCTGGGCTTACCTCCACTGTACCCGCACCCCACCATACCCCTGTCTGCGCATTATGCCCTGAATATATTCTACCACGCCCAGAAATCTGCTCCTTTTATTCTTTGTCCCCAACGCTCTAGGCGACCAGTTTTGAAAGCCTTTAGCCGCACCCTCATACTACTCCTCCTTTGTTCCGCGGGTGATGTGGAGGTAAACCCAGGCCCTGCATGTCCCCAGGCACTCTCATTTGTTGACTTCTGTGATCGAAAAAGCCTTGGTTTCATGCATGTCAACATCAGAAGCCTCCTCCCTAAGTTTGTTTCACTCACTGCTTTAGCACACTCTGCCAACCCTGATGTCCTTGCCGTGTCCAAATCCTGGCTTAGGAAGGCCACCAAAACTTCTGAGATCTCCATACCCAACTATAACTTTTTCCGTCAAGATAGAATTGCCAAAGGGGGAGGACTTGCAGTCTACTGCAGAGATAGCCTGCAAAGTAATGTCATACTTTCCAGGTCCATAGCCAAACAGTTCGAACTGCTAATTTTAAAAATTAATCTCTCCAGAAATAAGTCTCTCACTGTTTCCGCCTGCTACCGACCCCCCTCAGCTCCCAGCTGTGCCCTGGACACCATTTGTGAATTGATCGCCCCCCATCTAGCTTCAGAGTTTGTTCAGTTAGGTGACCTAAACTGGGATATGCTTTAACACCCCGGCAGTCCTACAATCTAAGCTAGATGCCTTCAATCTCACACAAATCATCAAGGAACCCACCAGGTACAACCCTAAATCTGTAAACAAGGGCACCCTCATAGACGTTATCCTGACCAACTGGCCCTCCAAATACACCTCCGCTGTCTTCAATCAGGATCTCAGCGTTCACTGCCTCATTGCCTGTATCCGCTACGGGCCCGCAGTCAAACGACCACCCCTCATCACTGTCAAACGCTCCCTAAAACACTTCTGCGAGCAGGCCTTTCTAATCGACCTGGCCCGGGTATCCTGGAAGGATATTGACCTCATCCCGTCAGTTGAGGATGTCCCCGCGATATGCAACTGTTCAGGGAAGTCAGGAACCAATACACACAGTCAGTCAGGAAAGCAAAGGCTAGCTTTTTCAAGCATAAATTTGCATCCTGTAGCTCTAACTCCAAAATGTTCTGGGACACTGTAAAGTCCGTGGAGAACAAGAACACCTCCTCCCAGCACTGAGGCTAGGTAACACGGTCACCACTGATAAATCCATGATAATCGAAAACTTCAACAACCATTTCTCAACGGCTGGCCATGCCTTCCTCCTGGCTACTCCAACCTCGGCCAACAGCTCCGCCCCCCCCCCCCCCCCCGCAGCTACTCGCCCAAGCCTCCCCAGCTTCTCCTTTACCCAAATCCAGATAGCAGATCTTCCGAAAGAGCTGCAAAACCTGGACCCGTACAAATCAGCTGGTCTTGACAATCTGGACCCTCTATTTCTGTAACTATCCGCCGCCATTGTCGCAACCCCTATTACCAGCCTGTTCAACCTCTCTTTCATATCGTCTGAGATCCCCAAGGATTGGAAATCTGCCGCAGTCATCCCCCTTTTCAAAGGGGGAGACACCCTGGACCCAAACTGTTTCAGACCTATATCCATCCTGACCTGCCTTTCTAAAGTCTTCGAAAGCCTAGTCAACAAACAGATCACTGACCATCTCGAATCCCACCGTACCTTCTCCGCTGTGCAATTTGGTTTCCGAGCCGGTCACGGGTGCACCTCAGCCACGCTCAAGGTACTAAACGATATCATAACCGCCATCGATAAAAGATAGTACTGTGCAGCCGTCTTCATCGACCTGGCCAAGGCTTTCGACTCTGTCAATCACCATATTCTTATCGGCAGACTCAGTAGCCTCGGTTTTTCTAATGACTGTCTTGCCTGGTTCACCAACTACTTTGCAGACAGAGTTCAGTGTGTCAAATCGGAGGGCATGTTGTCCGGTCCTCTGGCAGTCTCTATGGGGGTGCCACAGGGTTCAATTCTCGGGCCGACTCTTTTCTCTGTATATATCAATGATGTTGCTCTTGCTGCGGGCGATTTCCCTGATTCACCTCTACGCAGACGACACCATTCTGTATACGTCTGGCTCTTCCTTGGACACTGTGCTATCTAACCTCCAAACGAGCTTCAATGCCATACAACACTCCTTCCCTGGCCTCCAACTGCTCTTAAACGCTAGTAAAACCAAATACATGCTTTTCAACCATTCGCTGCCTGCACCCGCACGCCCGACTAGCATCACCATCCTGGATGGTTCCGACCTAGAATATGTGGACATCTATAAGTACCTAGGTGTCTGGCTAGACTGTAAACTCTCCTTGCAGACTCATATCAAACATCTCCAATCTAAAATTAAATCTAGAGTCGCCTTTCTATTCCGCAACAAAGCCTCCTTCACTCATGCCGCCAAACTTACCCTCGTAAAACTGACTATCCTACCGATCCTCGACTTCGGCGATGTCATCTACAAAATAGCTTCCAATACTCTACTCAGCAAACTGGATGCAGTTTATCACAGTGCCATCTGTTTTGTTACTAAAGCACCTTATACCACCCACCACTGCAACCTGTATGCTCTAGTCGGCTGGTCCTCGCTACATATTCGTTGCCCACCTGCTCCAGGTCATCTACAAGTCCATGCTAGGTAAAGCTCCGCCTTATCTCAGTTCACTGGTCACGATGGCAACACCCACCCGTAGCACGCGCTCCAGCAGGTGTTTCTCACTGATCATCCCTAAAGCCAACACCTCATTTGGCCGCCTTTCCTTCCAGTTCTCTGCTGCCTGTGACTGGAACGAATTGCAAAAATCGCTGAAGTTGGAGACCTTTATCTCCCTCACCAACATTAAACATCTGCTATCTGAGCAGCTAACCGATCGCTGCAGCTGTACATAGTCCATCTGTAAATAGCCCAGCCAATTTACCTACCTCATCCCCATACTGTTTTTATTTATTTACTTTTTTGCTCTTTTGCACACCAGTATATCTTCCTGCACATGACCATCTGATCATTTATCACTCCAGTGTTAATCTGCTAAATTGTAATTATTCGCCTACCTCCTCATGCCTCTTGCACACAATGTATATAGATTTTCTTCTTTTTTTCTACTGTGTTATTGACTTGTTTATTGTTTACTGCATGTGTAACTCTGTGTTGTCTGTTCACACTGCTATGCTTTATCTTGGCCAGGTCACAGTTGTAAATGAGAACTTGTTCTCAACTAGCCTGCCTGGTTAAATAAAGGTGAAATAAAAAATAAATAATAAAAATAAAAATACAAACGGGTGGGGGGGTTGTTTATTTGAGAGCCAGCATTGAGACGGTTTCTGTCTGCCTGTAATTGTGTTTATCGCACTGTGTATCTCAACCTGCTGCATTCTGCATCTCCACTGCCAGCTCTGCCTAATGGGCATTCCCATTGGACAGGTTAAGACTACAGTCTTTAAACACTCACAAACAAACAGACAGAAATGTCAACTGGGCATTAATTAATCTCTTTGCTTTTGTACTCTCTGGACTCTTGTGTGTGTAGGTACTGAAGTGTAACCAAAAGAGCTCAAGGACAATAGCGTACTGTAGAACATGAAAAATGGATCTATACACACACAACAAGTAAAGCTTTCACTGTTAATGAGGAATATTCACATCACATCTGATTCCTGTGTTGTCTTCTCTTTTGCAGGCTATAATGTTATTCATAAACAGATTTGACCAAGACCCCAGACCTATCTGTGAGAAAATAAGAAGGCCATCTGGCAATGTTAAGAGGCACATACAGATGATGCTAAGCCATATCTATTCTGTTTTCTTTCTTTGTATCCCCCTGAGAACGTACCTCTGTGTCTTCTTTTTTCATTCCGATCATGCCTTCTCCTTCCATTCACATTCAGTCCAGTGCAGCTGTAAAAAAACAGAAAGATACCTTATCTGAGAGAGAGTTTGGCTTTGGTATTTTCAATGCAGTTTTTGCTTTCTCCTCTATGGAAGCACCAGACTTTAAAAGAAAGTAAGTGCTGTTATCAACCTGTCAAGTGTCCTTTTGTTACACACACCCACATCCTCTGTCCCTGTGACCTGAATGTGTGTGTATGTGACAAAATCCACAGAGGTTCTACTGTACATGGATTACCCGTATCATGAGATAATGGCCCAGGGCCTTGCTAATACTATTCTTTTAGAGACATCTTCAACATGAATTATCTTCATTGAATTATCGTGGGAAAAGTGATTGATGAATATGAATATGATCAATAGAGTCAGTATTCCATAGGGATATGGTGGGCAACAGGAAAAACATGCCAAAGACAACTATTGGTCCAGGCCACTGATGGCTGTTACATGTTTCACTGATGAGATGTTGTAGATCCTTGGAGACTGTCAGTCATTCAAGACCTATAAAACCACTGTTTTCCTTTTTGTTTGAGCATGCAGTATGTGTGATGAACATATATGAAAGAAACCCACAATAAATTATTGCTGACATGCAGAGAAAGGCTGTGTCACGTTTTATCAAGGTGGGTGGAATCAGGCGCAGAGAGCAGGTTTCAGATATTTGACAGTTTATTCTCCGGCGCACAAAAAACACGGTCAACCCAATACACAGGGTGAATAATCCAACACAGGATCAAAAATAGACCGGAGAATAAAACACAAGCACTACACCAAATGACATGAATACAAAAACAATCCCGCACAAAACAAGGGCGGCACAACCTACTACATATAAGGACGTTAATTAAACTAAAATACACACAGGTGAAACTAATAAGACAAAACCAATAGACAAACGAAAAAGGGATCGGTAGTGGCTAGTAGGACGGTGACGACGACCGCCGAGCACCGCCGAACAGGCAGGAGAGTCAACTTCGGCGGAAGTCGTGACAGGCTGAGAGACAAAAGAAAACCACCACATCAATATTTGCCCAACCTTGTGAGTACAGTGCTCCTTACCTTAGTTGCTTAATTTAATGGGACGGGGAGCGGGACGGGGAGAGGAGGTGTGGGAGGCGGAGGAGGAGGGAGAAGAGGTGGTGGAGGAGGAGGAGGAGAGGTTCCAGGTTGAGATTCCCAGGTGAATACACTCTTGGAGAAATCTGGCAGCACCTCAGCCACATCCACATTAAACATCAATAAGAGACCTGTTGCCATACCGACATGCATCCACATTAAACATCAATAAGAGACCTGTTGCCATACCGACATGCATCCACATTAAACATCAATAAGAGACCTGTTGCCATACCGACATGCAGTGATTGTAACCCATCTCAGATGTTTGTCATCTGTAATCCCAGGAGGAAATGTCTCTGTCATGTTTCTTGTGATCCATGAAGTATCCTCTCAAACTGATTCCCATAAAAAACCTTAGACTTAATACCCATTCCTGTTCTTAGTCTCTGAATTTCAACTACCCTCGTCACTCTCTCTGCAGTCTCTTTTTTAGATATAGCCATTGAACCTAGTAGATTTATCGCCTTGGCCTCTCACATCCATTGGTGTCAGTTAATATAGTGTTTAGCAGCAGCAGCAGTAGTTCAGCGAGCCCTCCACCTGCGCTGCCCTCGTTATGGCGACTCCTTTAATGTGAAACGGCTCTCTATGTTAGGAGCTTGTTCCTCTGATCTGCAGGTCCTCAGCGTGAGCCATCAATGATTTAGATCAACTCCAGAAGCCCACTATTCTCTTCTCCTCCTGCCTCTACAGGAGCCATAGGTGGGTTAGCGAGCTCGTGCTCTCACACATCACTGAAAAATGATCAACCCTGCTTTTCCACATTGGCAGTTCAGACGGCCCTCCTCTTCCTTTTCTCCTCCCTTCAATCAGTCACACCTGGTGTCACAATATTCTCAACATGCATTCAATGTAGCTAAATTATTCAGAAAGCCCCCCCTGTCAATGTTAGCAACAGTACCCTTTAATCACACAGTGGAAACGGACCCCTTTCCTCCTGTCTTATAACATCACCCCCCTTCCTTCTGTTTTTCTTCCTAACCATTTTCATCAATCATCTGTTCCACCTATATTGCTGTGCCGTGCCCTGAGCAGTGCCCTGCAAAATCTTTATCTTGTATCTAAATATAAATTGATTAATTTATGGGAGTCTTAAAACCATGTGCTCGCATCCTACGGAACAGACGCTACGCACTTCCCAGGAATTCCCTCAATCATTTTGCCTTTAATTAATTAGCTAATTAATTTAATTAAGCTTCAAAGCTGTTTAAGATATGTTTATGGATTAGGTGTGATGAATAGAAGCAGGGGGTGGCAGATTTGACTCTCCTCCTTTGGGAAAGCAGTACCACTCACTAGAGACCATATTTAATCCATGGATATTTGTCTTTTGATTTCATACCAGATACACTACGCTATGCACCAAGTGCTTTGTGTTAGCAGTCTTGCCTTTGTGACATGCAAAACGATCGCCGAACGCTCTGTGACTCCTCATTAGTGGCAAATGGATGATTAGTCAATCGTTCAATTAAAACCCCAGCCTTAACCCAAAGCCGACACTGCATAGTGAAATCTGACATTCTCAGTGAGAGATGGCTTGAGACAGCGGATAACAAACATACATGCTTTAGAGCCGGTGGATATACACATGTCCCCCCTCCTTCAATCTCTCCCCACCACCTTCCTCCCTGATGTCTAATTGAAGAAGAGCATCATTGTGAAATTGTGAAATTGAAATCAGACAGGTCAGAGAACGTAGATATGTGGACCATAGATATGCACCTCTCATCTCATCATGTTAATCAGATGTTAATCCCTGGGTTGTATCTCTCTGCGATGTTTTCTAGATTGGACCCGGTGCTCTGCCGCCTGTGACAGAGGATCGTCTGTACCAGCAGAGAGGTAATCTCATTGCTTACCCCACTTGCCATTTGCAGTGGGAGCACAGACACAAAATAAAACAAATAAGAACGTGCACAGCATAGATTGTCGTATGATTACATTGCGATTGAGGGGAGTGTCTGCGTTTGTGCATGTGTAAGGTGAGTAATGTGTAGGGTGAGCTAGTGAACATTGCCCTAGTTCTCCAGCAGTAACATGGTGCTCTGGCTCTGACAGATGCATCTTGGGAATTGATGCGCCAGTCAATCGTCCACCTTCCCAACCTCCCTTCCATTCCATTCCCAACAATTCCCTGCCATCCCATTGCCAAAGTCCTCATCATTATCAGTATTTATCAATGTAAGCAGCCTTTGAATAAGTCCGGCTGCATTTCACAAAGACAATGAAAAACATCAACAACCAGTGTTTTCTTTGCACACAGAGCAATTCAAAGAGGAGATCAATCTTCCCTCATTCACATGCTCTGTGGGAGCCAGGAGCAGAGCTGTATGGGGAGCTTGGTTCTCCAAGCTATTCCCCTCCAAACAAGATGGGCTCTGTGTACCTGGCCGGTTGCAACACAGGACAGCCCAGCTAAGGCAAAAAACACATCTATAGACCCTAGCCCATCTATAGACCCTTAGGGTTAAAGAAGAATCCACAGCCTTCTCTCTACACGCAGTGTTTACCAGTAGACCTGCAGAGTTATGTGTGGAGTTTGTCCAGTAGCTCCTACTTATATTTCAGTGAGGTGTTTTTAGGGCATGGTTACACTCCAAAATACTTACTCACATTCCTGGTAACGTTGTGGAATTAGGCCATGGAAAGCATAGGCAGGCTAATATTAGCCGCTAACAGTGAAAAACAGTGGGGTTAATAGCTTTTAGTTCTCCAACTAATTACCAGCCCACAGCTTCCTCAATGCCACACAGAGGATGGTGCTGTGTAAAAAAAGAACCCTAATTGTGTCAACACTGCAGCTTTGGCACAGACTGGGGACAGGTTTGCCTAAAACCCATGGAATTGTTATTATGATAATTTGTTTTACCTACATCCATTTGCAGTTTTTATACCTCTGCCATCAACTCTTTTTTGGGGGGAAATGCCGGTGCTTAAAAGGGCTCATAAAATGCAGACAGTAGCTCATCAGTTACTTAAAGAAGAGTTTACTCTGCCGGAGGTGTTGAGTTTGACAGCTTTGTTGGCTGCATAAAAGGCCTGGCTTGTATGCTGGCCGTTAGCAGAGCTGGCTCTGGCTAGGGCAGAGAGAGAGAAAGCCTTGGTGATTTGCTGACTGTGTGGTGCCGTGCCCATTGTTGCACTGGCCCTCCCTTGGCACTGCCCTGGTTTGGTTTTCCCTGTGGCAGGCCTGTAGCTGGTGCTGTCATGGTAATCGAGGTCTGCGTTGGCCTGGGCTGCCTTTCAGGGACACAAACACTCCCTGTAATGACTGGCCATCACTTTTACATCACTGCTTCTCTCTAAAGCCCAGTGTTAATTGGCGCCAGTCGTGTATAGCTATGCCATAACACTATGACGCTATGTGTATAGAAACAGGGGGAGAGTGTGCTGTTTCTCTTTTAATTGATGGGTTCAGAATAATCATAGTCAATAGTCTGGAGTGTTAATTTAAAAAAGCAAACAATCAAGCCTGGCTCTGTTGCTGTTTTTTTTACACCACACAGAAAAACCTATTTCCTTTGACAGGTAACATTGTGAGATACACCTTCCACTCTTCCTGCCAATGGATGTGGCTATTGATCAAGGAAAGTTCGATGAAATCCATGTAATTGATAAATACATTAATCTAACAATTTTAGCTCCGTTCCCCAACTGCATGAAGAAACCATTTATCTTATTGCTATAATTACAAGGAGAACATTCAGTAACATGAAGTAAATGATATCTGATTATTGACATCTGATTACTCATACTTTGTGTGGTTACCTCTCCCTCTCTCTATGTGAATACTATCGAGCTACTGTATGAATGGTAGTTGGAGGCTCTGACAACGCTGGGCTATACAGGGATAATAAGACAGAGGCTCAGCCCGAAAATAGGACCCTATTCCCTATATAGTGCACTACTTTGATGGGCTCTGGTCAGAAGCAGTGCACTTTGTAGGGAACCGGGTGCCATTTGGGATGTAGTCAGAGACTTCCTCCAGCAGTGACAGGTTCCGCCAGACAAGAGCTTTGATGGCAAGATACCACAGATGATCAAAGGCACACACACAGGCACAGACACACGCATACACACACACATGAAAACATAAGCACTATACACACAGGTACACATGGATTTTGTGTTGTGGATATGTGGTTGTAGAGTAGTGGCCTGAGGGAACACACTTAATGTGTTGTGAAATCTGTTAAATGTAATGTCATGTTTTTTTATTGTATGTAACTGCCTTAATTTTGCTAGACACCAGGAAGAGTAGCTGCTGCCTTGGCTAATTGGGATCCTTAATAATACAAATACAAGGCCCCAGAGAGTGAAATAAACAACAAATTAAGGACATCTCTCTCCATTCACGATGTAACTACAAAATTAGATACAGTATGTTATCCCAACAGTGCCCTAGTAAGAAACTATATCAAAACATCAGTCAATGCACAAGTCATTAGACAGAATTTAAGATGGTCATAACAAAGTCTTGTCAATCCACACTTCAGATACGTGGCATATCTTATCATGTGCTGTTTTCACCTTCTTCCTGCTAATTTATACATGAGCATAAAGTTCTTGTCCGGTCTGTACCCTAAATATTCCATTATTATCTGCTTAGTCTCCCTTGGATGAAGTGTCCTTTATTTATTTTTATTTAACTAGGCAAGTCAGTTAAGAACAAATTCTTATTTACAATGATGGCCTACCTCGGCCAAAGCTAAACGACACTGGGCCAATTGTGCCCCGCCCTATGGGACTCCCACTGATGGACGGCTGTGATACAGCCTGGAATCGAACTAGGGTCTGTAGTGACACCTCTAACACTGAGATGCAGTGCCTTAGACGGCTGCGCCACTCGGGAGCCCCCTTCAAGCAAGGTAATATTTAATAGATGCTTAAGTGTAAGAGTAAACAGCATTTTACTACAGTATTTTAAGTACTGCCCGTGCCTGTGCTGACACATCCCTCATTCAGGGCCTGTCTACCGCCTCAGGTCCTTCAGCCCAGAGTATCCTGCAAGGCTTTAGGTTAGAAACCTACATACCATGGAAGTGTGAGAAGGCCCTAAGTGGCGCCCCATTGGCCGTCTCACAAGCCTAAGATCACCATGCGCAATGCCAAGCGTCAGCTGAAGTGGTGTAACACTGGTGTGAATCACGCTTCACCATCTGACAGTCCGACGGACAAATCTGGGTTTGGCGGATGCCAGGAGAACACTACCTTCCCAAATGCATGGTGCAAATTGTAAAGTTTGGTGGAGAAGGAACGATGGTCTGGGGCTGTTTTTCATGGTTCGGACTCGGCTCCTTAGTTCCAGTTCTAGACGATTCTGTGCTACCAACTTTGTGGCAACAGATTGGGGAAGGCTCTTTCCTGTTTCAGCATGACAATGCCCCCATGCACAGAGCGAGGTCCATACATAAATAGTCTGTCAAGATCCTTGTGGAAGAACTTGAATAGCCTGCACAGAGCCCTGACTCAACCCTATCAAACACCTTTGGAATGAATTGGAACGATAAACTGCGAGCCAGGCCTAATTGCCCAACATCAGTGCCAGACCTCACTAATGCTCTTGTGGCTGAATGGAAGCGCGTCTCCGCAGCAATGTTTCAACATCTAGTGGAAAGCCTTCCCAGAAGAGTGGAGGCTGTTATTGCAGCAAAGGGGGAACCAACTCCATATTAATACCCATGATTTTGGAGTGGTGTCCAAATACAAGCAGGTCTCCACATTCTTTTGGTGATGTAGTGTATATATGAGACTGTGCATGTGTATGTGAAGCGGAGGGGGAATATCGCTAAGGGGAAATGGACGAAGCAGAGAGAAATAAATTGATTGATGGTTTAACTCAACCAGAGCGTGAGGAATCCTTCCTGAGCCTAAAATGACTGCATTTGAATGTAGCAGGCAATCTCGTGGTGGACATGAGCCGTGGTATTACCAGTTAACCCTTTCCTCAAGCGCTACAGATTCTTGGTCACCTGGGATAACTGTGTGATATATACGATAAGAATGTACAATGTTACCCACAAGACTGATGAGAATCTCCAGATGACCATGAGCCATAGTATTACCAGTTAACTCTTTGTACAGAGCCTCTGAAGCTGACTGGTTATCAGTGATGTATGGATGGGCCTGAGGTATGGGGATGTACAGTGTGGAGGGTACCCATGTGACTGGTGATGTATGGCTGGGCCTGAGGTATGGGGATGTACAGTGTGGAGGGTACCCATGTGACTGGTGATGTATGGCTGGGCCTGAGGTATGGGGATGTACAGTGTGGAGGGTACCCATGTGACTGGTGATGTATGGCTGGGCCTGAGGTATGGGGATGTACAGTGTGGAGGGTACCCATGTGACTGGTGATGTATGGCTGGGCCTGAGGTATGGGGATGTACAGTGTGGAGGGTACCCATGTGACTGGTGATGAAAGACTTTCTATCCAGTCACAAATGTTTAATAATCATTTGGTGGATTCTTATATTTGTCCGATTTCACACATACAAGTATGTAGTAATACGCATGTGTGAATTGGAAATGTGTTTTTTAAACTTATCTTCCTGAGACACCCTTGGGGAGGCAACCATGGAGTAATTAGGGTTAAGTGCCTTGCTCAAGGGCACAGACAGATTTTTCACCTTGTCGACTCCGGGATTGGAACTAGCAACCTTTCAGTTACTGGCCGAACGCTCTAAACACTAGGCTACCTGCCGCCCTGTAAAGATATCTGCCTGGTTATCTGAGTTCCATGTACTGTAATAGACCTACGTGACTGGTGATGAAATCCTCCAGGTGGCCATTACTGTAGTATTACTAGTGAACCCTTTACACTGATGGTAGAGGTATCAGCCTGGTTATCTATGATCTATAGATTCTACTCATATGAATAGTAATGAGAAGCCATCTTTGTCACACGGCTACATGGAAACGGAAGGTATTGCATTATAGCTTCTTACATAACCATAAGGACCACCTCCAATATTACATATCAAATGTCTGATTGAAAATCACCTAAAAGCAAAATGCTATAAAAGGTTCCATTTGCATACACGGCATATTAATAAGAGGTCTGAGAGGACGTCTGAGTTGAAAGAATGGACTCAGTCCTGCCTTAAACAAAAATGGACTCTTTTAAAGGGGCCAGATTTTCTAAATGCCAGTCTTCAAACATCTTCGGTACGGGATAATCTCGTGGAGGGTTGTCATCCCATATAAATTCAGTATAATATCCATACGTTTGATCCTTCCAATCCACATAAAACACACACATTGTGGAGAGATATCAGGGAACCTGTCTAGAGTGGAGTTTTGTTGAAACCTTCCCCCTCACATACTGTGCTGGATGCTCTCCTCTCTACTGTAAGGAGCCACAGGAGCCGAGCAGTGTCTCAAAGTCATGTGGCTGCCCAAGTCATTTATCTGGGTTTGGGGTTGTTAAGAAGCCCACACTATTCCTTCTAAGATTATGGTATCGCCCGTCCATTCATTTTTATAATGGGAATGACGTCCCAGGCTAAGTAGGAACAGGAGTGCATGGGGCAGATTCATGGCAGACCCAAACCCTGGCTTTTAGCATCCATCCTCTCCTCTCCTCCCTTCCCTTCCCTTCCCTTCCTCACGTAGGGAGTGATAAATAAGGCACTACAAATCAGACACACTTTTTAAAATCATGCCCACACACACGATTTAGAGACTGGACCAGAAATAACACAACTATTACCATCGCACAAAGAAGGGTCTAGCCCCTACTGGTAATACAGCCATGAAACGTTCCCACATCTGTGTGCGTGACCAGTCCCCTGTTACCTTCCCTGTAGTCCTTAATTTAGCCCTTCCATTGAACACTCTCAAGGCTCTGCACAATGTACAACATACTGATGCATTCCTAGCAGCCCCGCCGAGCCACAAGGTTAAAAGCGTTCTCTGTATTTAAAAGCTTTCAAATGGTGGCAGGCTTTTTCACCATGACCAAATACAAATACAGTAAACATCTCAAGGGCTACAGAGGGTAGTTAACCGTGGCGATACTGAAAGCATTAAAAACCTAAGTCAAATCTAATCTTGTAAACTATCTGTGTGTATGATTACTCTGATGGATCAATATGTGGAAGAATGAGGAGACATTGACATTGACATTGACATTGACATTTTTCAATTTAACTGGATTATCATCATCTCCTTTGGCTAAGCTTCCCGTTCTCTGATATAATGTACATTAGGCTTTTTGTCTGTGAGCCTTAGACACTTCTCTGCCCTTCACTGAGGTATAGAAGAGAGGGAGCCATTAGTACCCCCACTAGCTCCCATCCCCTGTCCCCCTCCCCACTAGCCCCTACTGGCTCCCCTTCCTGTCCCCCTCCCCACTATTCCCTACTGGCTCACCTCCCCTGTCCTCCTGTCCCCCTCCCCACTAGCCCCTACTGGCTCCCATCCCTGTCCCCCTGTCCACTAGCCCCTACTGGCTCCCCTTCCCTGTCCCCCTCCCCACTAGCCCCTACTGGCTCCCCTTCCCTGTCCCCCTCCCCACTAGCCCCTACTGGCTCCCCTTCCTGTCCCCCTCCCCACTATTCCCTACAGGCTCACCTCCCCTGTCCTCCTGTCCCCCTCCCCACTAGCCCCTACTGGCTCCCATCCCTGTCCCCCTCCCCACTAGCCTCTGCTGGCTCCCATCCCCTGTCCTCCTGTTCCCCTCCCCACTAGCCCCTACTGGCTCCCATCCCCTGTCCTCCTGTCCCCCTCCCCACTAGCCCCTACTGGCTCCCATCTCCTGTCCTCCTCCCCACTAGCCCCTACTGGCTCCCATCCCCTGTCCCCCTCCCCACTAGCCCCTACTGGCTCCCATCCCCTGTTCTCCTGTCCCCCTCCCCACTATCCCCTACTGGCTCCCATCCCCTGTACCCCTCCCCACTAGCCCCTACTGGCTCCCATCCCCTGTCCCCCTCCCCACTAGCCCCTACTGGCTCCTCTTCCCTGTCCCCCTACCCACTAGCCCCTACTGGCTCCCCTTCCCTGTCCCCCTCCCAACTAGCCCCTACTGGCTTACCTCCCCTGTCCTCCTGTCCCCCTCCCCACTAGCCCCTACTGGCTCCCATCCCTGTCCCCATCCCCACTAGCCCCTACTGGCTCCCATCCCCTGTCCTCCTGTACCCCTCCCCACTAGCCCCTACTGGCTCCCATCCCCTGTCCTCCTGTCCCCCTCCCCACTAGCCCCTACTGGCTCCCATCCCCTGTCCTCCTGTCCCCCTCCCCACTAGCCCCTACTGGCTCCCATCCCCTGTCGCCCTCCCGACTAGCCCCTACTGGCTCCCCTTCCCTGTCCCCCTCCCCACTAGCCCCTACTGGCTCCCCTTCCTATCCTCCTCCCCACTATTCCCTACTGGCTCACCTCCCCTGTCCTCCTGTCCCCCTCCCCACTAGCCCCTACTGGCTCCCATCCCTGTCCCCCTCCCCACTAGCCCCTACTGGCTCCCCTCCCTGTCCCCCTCCCCACTAGCCCCTACTGGCTCCCCTTCCTATCCTCCTCCCCACTATTCCCTACTGGCTCACCTCCCCTGTCCTCCTGTCCCCCTCCCCACTAGCCCCTACTGGCTCCCCTTCCCTGTCCCCCTCCCCACTAGCCCCTACTGGCTCCCCTTCCTATCCTCCTCCCCACTATTCCCTACTGGCTCACCTCCCTGTCCTCCTGTCCCCCTCCCCACTAGCCCCTACTGGCTCCCATCCCTGTCCCCCTCCCCACTAGCCCCTACTGGCTCCCCTCCCTGTCCCCCTCCCCACTAGCCCCTACTGGCTCCCCTTCCCTGTCCCCCGCCCCACTAGCCCCTACTGTCTCCCCTTCCTGTCCCCCTCCCCACTATTCCCTACAGGCTCACCTCCCCCTGTCCTCCTGTCCCCCTCCCCACTAGCCCTACTGGCTCCCATCCCTGTCCCCCTCCCCACTAGCCTCTACTGGCTCCCATTCCCTGTCTTCCTGTCCCCCTCCCCACTAGCCTCTACTGGCTCCCATCCCCTGTCCTCCTGTCCCCCTCCCCACAAGCCCCTACTGGCTCCCATCCCTGTCCTCCTGTCCCCCTCCCCACTAGCCCCTACTGGCTCCCATCTTCTGTCCTCCTCCCCACTAGCCTCTACTGGCTCCCATCCCCTGTCCTCCTGTCCCCCTCCCCACTAGCCCCTACTGGCTCCCATCCCCTGTCCTCCTGTCCCCCTCCCCACTAGCCCCTACTGGCTCCCATCCCCTGTTCTCCTGTCCCCCTCCCCACTATCCCCTACTGGCTCCCATCCCCTGTCCCCCTCCCTACTAGCCCCTACTGGCTCCCATCCCCTGTACCCCTCCTCACTAGCCCCTACTGGCTCCCATCCCCTGTCCCCCTCCCCCACTAGCCCCTACTGGCTCCTCTTCCCTGTCCCCCTACCCACTAGCCCCTACTGGCTCCCCTTCCCTGTCCCCCTCCCAACTAGCCCCTACTGGCTCACCTCCCTGTCCTCCTGTCCCCCTCCCCACTAGCCCCTACTGGCTCCCATACCTGTCCCCATCCCCACTAGCCCCTACTGGCTCCCATCCCCTGTCCTCCTGTACCCCTCCCCACTAGCCCCTACTGGCTCCCATCTCCTGTCCTCCTGTCCCCCTCCCCTCTAGCCCCTACTGGCTCCCATCCCTGTCCTCCTGTCCCCCTCCCCACTAGCCCCTACTGGCTCCCATCCCCTGTCCCCCTCCCGACTAGCCCCTACTGGCTCCCCTTCCCTGTCCCCCTCCCCACTAGCCCCTACTGGCTCCCCTTCCTGTCCTCCTCCCCACTATTCCCTACTGGCTCACCTCCCTGTCCTCCTGTCCCCCTCCCCACTAGCCCCTACTGGCTACCATCCCTGTCCCCCTCCCCACTAGCCCCAACTGGCTCCCCCCCTGTCTTCCTGTCCCCCTCCCCACTAGCCCCTACTGGCTCCCCTTCCTATCCTCCTCCCCACTATTCCCTACTGGCTCACCTCCCCTGTCCTCCTGTCCCCCTCCCCACTAGCCCCTACTGGCTCCCTTCCCTGTCCCCCTCCCCACTAGCCCCTACTGGCTCCCCTTCCTATCCTCCTCCCCACTATTCCCTACTGGATCACCTCCCCTGTCCTCCTGTCCCCCTCCCACTAGCCCCTACTGGCTCCCATCCCTGTCCCCCTCCCCACTAGCCCCTACTGGCTCCCCTCCCCTGTCCCCCTCCCCACTAGCCCCTACTGGCTCCCCTTCCCTGTCCCCCGCCCCACTAGCCCCTACTGTCTCGCCTTCCTGTCCCCCTCCCCACTATTCCCTACAGGCTCACCTCCCTGTCCTCCTGTCCCCCTCCCCACTAGCCCCTACTGGCTCCCATCCCTGCCCCCTCCCCACTAGCCTCTACTGGCTCCCATCCCCTGTCCTCCTGTCCCCCTCCCCCACAAGCCCCTACTGGCTCCCATCCCCTGTCCTCCTGTCCCCCTCCCCACTAGCCCCTACTGGCTCCCATCTTCTGTCCTCCTCCCCACTAGCCTCTACTGGCTCCCATCCCCTGTCCTCCTGTCCCCCTCCCCACTAGCCCCTACTGGCTCCCATCCCCTGTCCTCCTGTCCCCCTCCCCACTAGCCCCTACTGGCTCCCATCCCCTGTTCTCCTGTCCCCCTCCCCACTATCCCCTACTGGCTCCCATCCCCTGTCCCCCTCCCCTACTAGCCCCTACTGGCTCCCATCCCCTGTACCCCTCCTCACTAGCCCCTACTGGCTCCCATCCCCTGTCCCCCTCCCCACTAGCCCCTACTGGCTCCTCTTCCCTGTCCCCCTACCCACTAGCCCCTACTGGCTCCCCTTCCCTGTCCCCCTCCCAACTAGCCCCTACTGGCTCACCTCCCTGTCCTCCTGTCCCCCTCCCCACTAGCCCCTACTGGCTCCCATACCTGTCCCCATCCCCACTAGCCCCTACTGGCTCCCATCCCCTGTCCTCCTGTACCCCTCCCCACTAGCCCCTACTGGCTCCCATCTCCTGTCCTCCTGTCCCCCCCCCAGCCCCTACTGGCTCCCATCCCCTGTCCTCCTGTACCCCTCCCCACTAGCCCCTACTGGCTCCCATCTCCTGTCCTCCTGTCCCCTCCCCTCTAGCCCCTACTGGCTCCCATCCCCTGTCCTCCTGTCCCCCCTCCCCACTAGCCCCTACTGGCTCCCATCCCCTGTCCCCCTCCCGACTAGCCCCTACTGGCTCCCCTTCCCTGTCCCCCTCCCCACTAGCCCCTACTGTCTCGCCTTCCTGTCCCCCTCCCCACTATTCCCTACAGGCTCACCTCCCTGTCCTCCTGTCCCCCTCCCCACTAGCCCCTACTGGCTCCCATCCCTGCCCCCTCCCCACTAGCCTCTACTGGCTCCCATCCCCTGTCCTCCTGTCCCCCCTCCCCACAAGCCCCTACTGGCTCCCATCCCCTGTCCTCCTGTCCCCCTCCCCACTAGCCCCTACTGGCTCCCATCTTCTGTCCTCCTCCCCACTAGCCTCTACTGGCTCCCATCCCCTGTCCTCCTGTCCCCCTCCCCACTAGCCCCTACTGGCTCCCATCCCCTGTCCTCCTGTCCCCCTCCCCACTAGCCCCTACTGGCTCCCATCCCCTGTTCTCCTGTCCCCCTCCCCACTATCCCCTACTGGCTCCCATCCCCTGTCCCCCTCCCTACTAGCCCCTACTGGCTCCCATCCCCTGTACCCCTCCTCACTAGCCCCTACTGGCTCCCATCCCCTGTCCCCCTCCCCACTAGCCCCTACTGGCTCCTCTTCCCTGTCCCCCTACCCACTAGCCCCTACTGGCTCCCCTTCCCTGTCCCCCTCCCAACTAGCCCCTACTGGCTCACCTCCCTGTCCTCCTGTCCCCCTCCCCACTAGCCCCTACTGGCTCCCATACCTGTCCCCATCCCCACTAGCCCCTACTGGCTCCCATCCCCTGTCCTCCTGTACCCCTCCCCACTAGCCCCTACTGGCTCCCATCTCCTGTCCTCCTGTCCCCCTCCCCTCTAGCCCCTACTGGCTCCCATCCCCTGTCCTCCTGTCCCCCTCCCCACTAGCCCCTACTGGCTCCCATCCCCTGTCCCCCTCCCGACTAGCCCCTACTGGCTCCCTTCCCTGTCCCCCTCCCCACTAGCCCTACTGGCTCCCCTTCCTGTCCTCCTCCCCACTATTCCCTACTGGCTCACCTCCTGTCCTCCTGTCCCCCTCCCCACTAGCCCCTACTGGCTACCATCCCTGTCCCCCTCCCCACTAGCCCCAACTGGCTCCCTCCCCTGTCTTCCTGTCCCCCTCCCCACTAGCCCCTACTGGCTCCCCTTCCTATCCTCCTCCCCACTATTCCCTACTGGCTCACCTCCCCTGTCCTCCTGTCCCCCTCCCCACTAGCCCCTACTGGCTCCCTTCCCTGTCCCCCTCCCCACTAGCCCCTACTGGCTCCCCTTCCTATCCTCCTCCCCACTATTCCCTACTGGATCACCTCCCCTGTCCTCCTGTCCCCCTCCCACTAGCCCCTACTGGCTCCCATCCCTGTCCCCCTCCCCACTAGCCCCTACTGGCTCCCCTCCCCTGTCCCCCTCCCCACTAGCCCCTACTGGCTCCCCTTCCCTGTCCCCCGCCCCACTAGCCCCTACTGTCTCCCCTTCCTGTCCCCCTCCCCACTATTCCCTACAGGCTCACCTCCCCTGTCCTCCTGTCCCCCTCCCCACTAGCCCCTACTGGCTCCCATCCCTGCCCCCTCCCCACTAGCCTCTACTGGCTCCCATCCCCTGTCTTCCTGTCCCCCTCCCCACTAGCCCCTACTGGCTCCCATCCCCTGTCCTCCTGTCCCCCTCCCCACTAGCCCCTACTGGCTCCCATCCCCTGTCCTCCTGTCCCCCTCCCCACTAGCCCCTACTGGCTCCCATCTTCTGTCCTCCTCCCCACTAGCCTCTACTGGCTCCCATCCCCTGTCCTCCTGTCCCCCTCCCCACTAGCCCCTACTGGCTCCCATCCCCTGTCCTCCTGTCCCCCTCCCCACTAGCCCCTACTGGCTCCCATCTCCTGTCCTCCTCCCCACTAGCCCCTACTGGCTCCCATCCCCTGTCCCCCTCCCCACTAGCCCCTACTGGCTCCCATCCCCTGTTCTCCTGTCCCCCTCCCCACTATCCCCTACTGGCTCCCATCCCCTGTCCCCCTCCCTTCTAGCCCCTACTGGCTCCCATCCCCTGTACCCCTCCTCACTAGCCCCTACTGGCTCCCATCCCCTGTCCCCCTCCCCACTAGCCCCTACTGGCTCCTCTTCCCTGTCCCCCTACCCACTAGCCTCTACTGGCTCCCCTTCCCTGTCCCCCTCCCAACTAGCCCCTACTGGCTCCCATACCTGTCCCCATCCCCACTAGCCCCTACTGGCTCCGATCCCCTGTCCTCCTGTACCCCTCCCCACTAGCCCCTACTGGCTCCCATCTCCTGTCCTCCTGTCCCCCACCCCACTAGCCCCTACTGGCTCCCATCCCCTGTCCTCCTGTCCCCCTCCCCACTAGCCACTACTGGCTCCCATCCCCTGTCCCCCTCCCGACTAGCCCCTACTGGCTCCCCTTCCCTGTCCCCCTCCCCACTAGCCCCTACTGGCTCCCCTTCCTGTCCTCCTCCCTCTATTCCCTACTGGCTCACCTCCCCTGTCCTCCTGTCCCCCTCCCCACTAGCCCCTACTGGCTCCCCATCCCTGTCCCCCTCCCCACTAGCCCCAACTGGCTCCCCTCCCCTGTCCCCCTCCCCACTATCCCCTACTGGATCACCTCCCCTGTCCTCCTGTCCCCCTCCCACTAGCCCCTACTGGCTCCCATCCCTGTCCCCCTCCCCACTAGCCCCTACTGGCTCCCCTCCCCTGTCCCCCTCCCCACTAGCCCCTACTGGCTCCCCTTCCCTGTCCCCCGCCCCACTAGCCCCTACTGTCTCCCCTTCCTGTCCCCCTCCCCACTATTCCCTACAGGCTCACCTCCCCTGTCCTCCTGTCCCCCTCCCCACTAGCCCCTACTGGCTCCCATCCCTGCCCCCTCCCCACTAGCCTCTACTGGCTCCCATCCCCTGTCTTCCTGTCCCCCTCCCCACTAGCCACTACTGGCTCCCATCCCCTGTCCCCCTCCCCGACTAGCCCCTACTGGCTCCCCTTCCCTGTCCCCCTCCCCACTAGCCCCTACTGGCTCCCCTTCCTGTCCTCCTCCCCTCTATTCCCTACTGGCTCACCTCCCTGTCCTCCTGTCCCCCTCCCCACTAGCCCCTACTGGCTCCCATCCCTGTCCCCCTCCCCACTAGCCCCAACTGGCTCCCCTCCCCTGTCCCCCTCCCCACTATCCCCTACTGGATCACCTCCCCTGTCCTCCTGTCCCCCTCCCACTAGCCCCTACTGGCTCCCATCCCTGTCCCCCTCCCCACTAGCCCCTACTGGCTCCCCTCCCCTGTCCCCCTCCCCACTAGCCCCTACTGGCTCCCCTTCCCTGTCCCCCCGCCCCACTAGCCCCTACTGTCTCCCCTTCCTGTCCCCCTCCCCACTATTCCCTACAGGCTCACCTCCCCTGTCCTCCTGTCCCCCTCCCCACTAGCCCCTACTGGCTCCCATCCCTGCCCCCTCCCCACTAGCCTCTACTGGCTCCCATCCCCTGTCTTCCTGTCCCCCTCCCCACTAGCCCCTACTGGCTCCCCTTCCTGTCCTCCTCCCCTCTATTCCCTACTGGCTCACCTCCCCTGTCCTCCTGTCCCCCTCCCCACTAGCCCCTACTGGCTCCCATCCCTGTCCCCCCCCACTAGCCCCAACTGGCTCCCCTCCCCTGTCCCCCTCCCCACTATCCCCTACTGGCTCCCATCCCCTGTCCCCCTCCCTACTAGCCCCTACTGGCTCCCATCCCCTGTACCCCTCCTCACTAGCCCCTACTGGCTCCCATCCCCTGTCCCCCTCCCCACTAGCCCCTACTGGCTCCTCTTCCCTGTCCCCCTACCCACTAGCCCCTACTGGCTCCCCTTCCCTGTCCCCCTCCCAACTAGCCCTACTGGCTCACCTCCCCTGTCCTCCTGTCCCCCTCCCCACTAGCCCCTACTGGCCCTACTGGCTCCCATACCTGTCCCCATCCCCACTAGCCCCTACTGGCTCCCATCCCCTGTCCTCCTGTACCCCTCCCCACTAGCCCCTACTGGCTCCCATCTCCTGTCCTCCTGTCCCCCTCCCCACTAGCCCTACTGGCTCCCATCCCCTGTCCTCCTGTCCCCCTCCCCACTAGCCCCTACTGGCTCCCATCCCCTGTCCCCCTCCCGACTAGCCCCTACTGGCTCCCCTTCCCTGTCCCCCTCCCCACTAGCCCCTACTGGCTCCCCTTCCTGTCCCCCTCCCCACTATCCCCTACTGGATCACCTCCCTGTCCTCCTGTCCCCCTCCCACTAGCCCCTACTGGCTCCCATCCCTGTCCCCCTCCCCACTAGCCCCTACTGGCTCCCTCCCCTGTCCCCCTCCCCACTAGCCCCTACTGGCTCCCCTTCCCTGTCCCCCGCCCCACTAGCCCCTACTGTCTCCCCTTCCTGTCCCCCTCCCCACTATTCCCTACAGGCTCACCTCCCTGTCCTCCTGTCCCCCTCCCCACTAGCCCCTACTGGCTCCCATCCCTGCCCCCTCCCCACTAGCCTCTACTGGCTCCCATCCCCTGTCTTCCTGTCCCCCTCCCCACTAGCCACTACTGGCTCCCATCCCCTGTCCCCCTCCCGACTAGCCCCTACTGGCTCCCCTTCCCTGTCCCCCTCCCCACTAGCCCCTACTGGCTCCCCTTCCTGTCCTCCTCCCCTCTATTCCCTACTGGCTCACCTCCCCTGTCCTCCTGTCCCCCTCCCCACTAGCCCCTACTGGCTCCCATCCCTGTCCCCCTCCCCACTAGCCCCAACTGGCTCCCCTCCCTGTCCCCTCCCCACTATCCCCTACTGGATCACCTCCCTGTCCTCCTGTCCCCCTCCCACTAGCCCCTACTGGCTCCCATCCCTGTCCCCCTCCCCACTAGCCCCTACTGGCTCCCTCCCTGTCCCCCTCCCCACTAGCCCCTACTGGCTCCCCTTCCCTGTCCCCCGCCCCACTAGCCCCTACTGTCTCCCCTTCCTGTCCCCCTCCCCACTATTCCCTACAGGCTCACCTCCCCTGTCCTCCTGTCCCCCTCCCCACTAGCCCCTACTGGCTCCCATCCCTGCCCCCTCCCCACTAGCCTCTACTGGCTCCCATCCCCTGTCTTCCTGTCCCCCTCCCCACTAGCCCCTACTGGCTCCCTTCCTGTCCTCCTCCCCTCTATTCCCTACTGGCTCACCTCCCTGTCCTCCTGTCCCCCTCCCCACTAGCCCCTACTGGCTCCCATCCCTGTCCCCCTCCCCACTAGCCCCAACTGGCTCCCTCCCCTGTCCCCCTCCCCACTATCCCCTACTGGCTCCCATCCCCTGTCCCCCTCCCTACTAGCCCCTACTGGCTCCCATCCCTGTACCCCTCCTCACTAGCCCCTACTGGCTCCCATCCCCTGTCCCCCTCCCCACTAGCCCCTACTGGCTCCTCTTCCCTGTCCCCCTACCCACTAGCCCCTACTGGCTCCCCTTCCCTGTCCCCCTCCCAACTAGCCCTACTGGCTCACCTCCCCTGTCCTCCTGTCCCCCTCCCCACTAGCCCCTACTGGCCCTACTGGCTCCCATACCTGTCCCCATCCCCACTAGCCCCTACTGGCTCCCATCCCCTGTCCTCCTGTACCCCTCCCCACTAGCCCCTACTGGCTCCCATCTCCTGTCCTCCTGTCCCCTCCCCACTAGCCCTACTGGCTCCCATCCCCTGTCCTCCTGTCCCCCTCCCCACTAGCCCCTACTGGCTCCCATCCCCTGTCCCCCTCCCGACTAGCCCCTACTGGCTCCCTTCCCTGTCCCCCTCCCCACTAGCCCCTACTGGCTCCCCTTCCTGTCCTCCTCCCCACTATTCCCTACTGGCTCACCTCCCTGTCCTCCTGTCCCCCTCCCCACTAGCCCCTACTGGCTCCCATCCCTGTCCCCCTCCCCACTAGCCCCAACTGGCTCCCCTCCCCTGTCCCCATCCCCACTAGCCCCTACTGGCTCCCCTTCCCTGTCCCCCTTCCCACTAGCCCCTACTGTTTCCCCTTCCTGTCCCCCTCCCCACTATTCCCTACAGGCTCACCTCCCCTGTCCTCCTGTCCCCCTCCCCACTAGCCCCTACTGGCTCCCATCCCTGTCCCCCTCCCCACTAGCCTCTACTGGCTCCCATCGCCTGTCTTCCTGTCCCCCTCCCCACTAGCCCCTACTGGCTCCCATCCCCTGTCCTCCTGTCCCCCTCCCCACTAGCCCCTACTGGATCCCATCCCTGTCCCCCTCCCCACTAGCCCCTACTGGCTCCCATCCCCTGTCCTCCTGTCCCCCTCCCCACTATTCCCTACTGGCTCCCATCCCCTGTCCTCCTGTCCCCCTCCCCACTAGCCCCTACTGGCTCCCATCCCCTGTCCTCCTGTCCCCCTCCCCCTATCCCCTACTGGCTCCCATCCCCTGTCCTCCTGTCCCCCTCCCCACTAGCCCCTACTGGATCCCATCCCTGTCCCCCTCCCCATTAGCCCCTACTGGCTCCCATTCCCTGTCCTCCTGTCCCCCTCCCCACTATCCTCTACTGGCTCCCATTCCCTGTCCTCCTGTCCCCCTCCCCACAATCCTCTTACTGGCTCCCATCCCCTGTCCTCCTGTCCCCCTCCCCACTAGCCCCTACTGGCTCCCATCCCTGTCCCCCTCCCCACTAGCCCCTACTGGCTCCCATCCCCTGTCCTCCTGTACCCCTCCCCACTAGCCCCTACTGGCTCCCATCCCCTGTCCTCCTGTCCCCCTGCCCACTAGCCCCTAGTGGCTCCCATCCCCTGTCCCCCTCCCCACTAGACCCTACTGGCTCCCCTTCCCTGTCCCCCTTCCCACTAGCCCCTACTGTTTCCCCTTCCTGTCCCCCTCCCCACTATTCCCTACAGGCTCACCTCCCCTGTCCTCCTGTCCCCCTCCCCACTAGCCCCTACTGGCTCCCATCCCTGTCCCCCTCCCCACTAGCCTCTACTGGCTCCCATCGCCTGTCTTCCTGTCCCCCTCCCCACTAGCCCCTACTGGCTCCCATCCCCTGTCCTCCTGTCCCCCTCCCCACTAGCCCCTACTGGATCCCATCCCTGTCCCCCTCCCCACTAGCCCCTACTGGCTCCCATCCCCTGTCCTCCTGTCCCCCTCCCCACTATTCCCTACTGGCTCCCATCCCCTGTCCTCCTGTCCCCCTCCCCACTAGCCCCTACTGGCTCCCATCCCCTGTCCTCCTGTCCCCCTCCCCCTATCCCCTACTGGCTCCCATCCCCTGTCCTCCTGTCCCCCTCCCCACTAGCCCCTACTGGATCCCATCCCTGTCCCCCTCCCCATTAGCCCCTACTGGCACCCATTCCCTGTCCTCCTGTCCCCCTCCCCACTATCCTCTACTGGCTCCCATTCCCTGTCCTCCTGTCCCCCTCCCCACAATCCTCTTACTGGCTCCCATCCCCTGTCCTCCTGTCCCCCTCCCCACTAGCCCCTACTGGCTCCCATCCCTGTCCCCCTCCCCACTAGCCCCTACTGGCTCCCATCCCCTGTCCTCCTGTACCCCTCCCCACTAGCCCCTACTGGCTCCCATCCCCTGTCCTCCTGTCCCCCTGCCCACTAGCCCCTAGTGGCTCCCATCCCCTGTCCCCCCCCACTAGACCCTACTGGCTCCCCTTCCTTGTCCCCCTCCCCACTAGCCCCTACTGGCTCCCGTCCCTGTCCCCCTCCCCACAGTCCCTACTGGCTCCCATCCCCTGTCCTCCTGTACCCCTCCCCACTATCCTCTACTGGCTCCCATCCCCTGTCCTCCTGTCCCCCTCCCCACTAGCCCCTACTGGCTCCCATCCCTGTCCCCCTCCCCACTAGCCCCTACTGGCTCCCATCCCTGTCCCCCTCCCCACTAGCCCCTACTGGCTCCCATCCCCTGTCCTCCTGTACCCCTCCCCACTAGCCCCTACTGGCTCCCATCCCCTGTCCTCCTGTCCCCCTCCCCACTAGCCCCTACTGGCTCTCATCCCCTGTCCTCCTGTTCCCCTCCCCACTAGACCCTACTGGCTCCCCTTCCCTGTCCCCCTCCCCACTAGCCCCTACTGGCTCCCGTCCCTGTCCCCCTCCCCACAGTCCCTACTGGCTCCCATCCCCTGTCCTCCTGTACCCCTCCCCACTATCCTCTACTGGCTCCCATCCCCTGTCCTCCTGTCCCCCTCCCCACTAGCCCCTACTGGCTCCCATCCCTGTCCCCCTCCCCACTAGCCCCTACTGGCTCCCATCCCTGTCCCCCTCCCCACTAGCCCCTACTGGCTCCCATCCCCTGTCCTCCTGTACCCCTCCCCACTAGCCCCTACTGGCTCCCATCCCCTGTCCTCCTGTCCCCCTCCCCACTAGCCCCTACTGGCTCCCATCCCCTGTCCTCCTGTCCCCCTCCCCACTAGACCCTACTGGCTCCCCTTCCCTGTCCCCCTCCCCACTAGCCCCTACTGGCTCCCGTCCCTGTCCCCCTCCCCACAGTCCCTACTGGCTCCCATCCCCTGTCCTCCTGTACCCCTCCCCACTATCCTCTACTGGCTCCCATCCCCTGTCCTCCTGTCCCCCTCCCCACTAGCCCCTACTGGCTCCCATCCCTGTCCCCCTCCCCACTAGCCCCTACTGGCTCCCATCCCCTGTCCTCCTGTACCCCACCCCACTAGCCCCTACTGGCTCCCATCCCCTGTTCTCCTGTCCCCCTCCCCACTAGCCCCTACTGGCTCCCATCCCCTGTCCTCCTGTCCCCCTCCCCACTGGCCCCTACTGGCTCCCATCCCCTGTCCTCCTCCTGTCCCAATCCCCACTAGCCCCTACTGGCTCCCATCTCCTGTCCTCCTGTCCCCCTCCCCACTAGCCCCTACTGGCTCCCCTTCCTGTCCCCTTCCCCACAATTCCCTACTGGCTCACCTCCCCTGTCCCCCTCCCCACTAGCCCCTACTGGCTCCTCTTCCCTGTCCCCCTCCCCACTAGCCCCTACTGGCTCCCATCCCCTGTCAGCCTGTACCCCTCCCCACTATCCTCTACTGGCTCCCATCCCCTGTCCTCCTGTCCCCCTCCCCACTAGCCCCTACTGGCTCCCATCCCTGTCCCCCTCCCCACTAGCCCCTACTGGCTCCCATCCCTGTCCCCCTCCCCACTAGCCCCTACTGGCTCCCATCCCCTGTCCTCCTGTACCCCTCCCCACTAGCCCCTACTGGCTCCCATCCCCTGTCATCCTGTCCCCCTCCCCACTAGACCCTACTGGCTCCCATCCCCTGTCCCCCTCCCCACTAGCCCCTACTGGCTCCCATTCCCTGTCCTCCTGTCCCCCTCCCCACTAGCCCCTACTTGCTCCCATCTCCTGTCCTCCTCCCCACTAGCCCCTACTGGTTCCCATCCATGTCCCCCTCCCCACTAGCCCCTACTGGCTCCCATCCCCTGTCCTCCTGTCCCCCTTCTCACTAGCCCCTACTGGCTCCCATCCCCTGTCCTCCTGTACCCCTCCCCACTATCCCCTACTGGCTCCCATCCCCTGTCCTCCTGTCCTCCTCCCCACTAGCCCCTACTGGCTCCCATCCCTGTCCCCCTGTCCCCCTCCCCACTACCCCCTACTGGCTCCCAACCCCTGTCCTCCTGTACCCCTCCCCATTAACCCCCTACTGGCTCCCATCCCCTGTCCTCCTGTCCCCCTCCCCACTAGCACCTACTGGCTCCCATCCCCTGTCCTCCTGTCCACCTCCCCACTACCCCCTACTGCAAGTTCAAATCCCTGAGCTGACAATGTACAAAATCTGTCATTCTGCCCCTGAACAGGTAGTTAACACACTGTTCCTAGGCCGTCATTGAAAATAAGAATTTGTTCTGAACTGACTTGCCTAGTAAAATAAAAAAATTAAAATAGCCCCTACTGGCTCCCATCCCTGTCCCCCTCTCCATTAGCCCCTACTGGCTCCCGCTCCCCATTAGCCCTACTGGCTCCCCACTGGCCCTGCTCCCTTCATCCCGTCCACTCTCCCCTGCTCCACACTGCCCAAATCAATTTGGCTAATGGTCCCAGCCCTTGTGTATCTGAAGAGAACATAACACACTAACACTCATGCACGCCTGACACACACACATACACACATGCACGCCTGACACACACACATACACACATGCATGCCTGACTGCGTTCGCCGCTCGTCGTCGTATAGTTGCTGAGATGCTTCTGCTTCGACTTTAAAGAAGCAGGTCTTGATCTATGTATCCCTGTGGATGGGCTGATTAACCCTTACAAAGCACTCACTTAATTCGAGGCAGTATCAGAGTGAGTGGCAGGGAGGGGTGGGTGGGATACGGGGGTCTTTTCCCTTGATTGCCGCAGCAGCTTCAGTCCAGGACTGCTCTTTCTGACAAGACAAAGATGGAAGGAATGAAACAGCATGGTCATTGATGGCAGCTTCTACTCCATGTTTTTTTTTAGATCAACCCTCCTTTAGCGCTGTCGCTCTTGACGAGCTTTCCATTGATAGACATGCCATATTGCGTGTGTGAGACAGCTCATTTATCACAGTATCATTAGTATCATTCCTATCTAATGAGCCCATAACAGCTGCGCACAAATATGGCTCCTTAAATTATACATGCAGAGGGTTGTTGGTTCCGGCCCATCGCCAGTTGGGCACGGATATGAGCTGGGAGATAAGAGAGCCTAGTGGAGCACTGAATGGAGGGGGGTTGACTCATCACCCGGTTCAGTACACTCCCCGTAGAGATGGCATGGCGTGTCATTTCCCAATTGAACGAGGAGAGAGATATTCCTGATATTTTATCTCAGTGCCCCTGGCTGTACCGCCGCTATCAGATGGGCCCGTCCGTCAGATCTCATCGGGATGTGGCCTTGTTAGATCTGAGGGGAAAGGCTATGACACGTCGATCCCCTGACCTCTGATCCCCTTAATCTGGGATGTGCGTCAGACACACACACTCCCCTGATCACAGGACACACGACAAGCTGTATGTGGCGTGTATCACTTTGCACTGGAGTGGAAGGAATGTGAACGGAGTCTGTGTGTATTAAGTGGCAGAGCTCCCGTATCGCTCCTTCATGATGCCCAGCAGGTATGAGTAGGCATGGCCCCTGAACCCTGTGCCAACACTTTGTGTATCTGTTTGTTGTAGGAGGATCCATTCACTCATCCCCTTAAAGTCTATGTTTTCCCTGAGGCAGATAGAAACATATACTTGGATTCTGGCTTCCTATGCTATGAGTCAATCATACCTCTCTGTTCTGGGACAGCACTCACAGAACTCTAATTAGACCTTTCCTTCATTCAATGTCACCACCTCAACTTCAAAAGCAAAGAAATTCACTATGGAGAGGACACCCTGTTAAACCCTAGAATTCTTCTCAATGCTGTTTGCAGTTCAAGCCCCATACAGTACAATGAGTGCAGCAAGTGACAGTTTCTGCAAGCATTTGACCAGTTTTCAAATGTGTTCCTTCAACTTCACTTCAGCCAGAGTAGTTTCTTCAGTAATCACTCTGTGTCCCTGCTTAAAATGCTAGATGGTTTATGCTAATAAAACACATGTATTCAGACTTCCTAATTCAATGGCTGTTGAATATTTGAATTGTGAATATTTTAAATGTGCGTTTTTGGATACAACAGTGGGATTTTCTATCATATTGGGTCAAATATACTCTCTCTGTCTGATGCACACACCCGTGCACACACCCCAGCTAGCACATAACGTTCTGAGAACTTGGTGAGAGATTAGTGAGAACTTGGTTGTCCTTGGTTGTCCTATGGTTCTTTTGCACACAACCTTCTCAAAACTTACTGGGAATGGTGCAGGAAAGTTGCTTGGCTTGGGAACTTTCTCAAAATCTTATCAAGTCAAATGTTATTTGTCACATGCGTCGAATACAACAGTGTAGACCTTCCTGTGAAATGCTTACTTACTACAAGCCCTTAACCAACAGTGTAGACCTTCCTGTGAAATGCTTACTTACTACAAGCCCTTAACCAACAGTGTAGACCTTCCTGTGAAATGCTTACTTACTACAAGCCCTTAACCAACAGTGTAGACCTTCCTGTGAAATGCTTACTTACTACAAGCCCTTAACCAACAGTGTAGACCTTCCTGTGAAATGCTTACTTACTACAAGCCCTTAACCAACAGTGTAGACCTTCCTGTGAAATGCTTACTTACTACAAGCCCTTAACCAACAGTGTAGACCTTCCTGTGAAATGCTTACTTACTACAAGCCCTTAACCAACAGTGTAGACCTTCCTGTGAAATGCTTACTTACTACAAGCCCTTAACCAACAGTGTAGACCTTCCTGTGAAATGCTTACTTACTACAAGCCCTTAACCAACAATGTAGACCTTCCTGTGAAATGCTTACTTACTATAAACCCTTAACCAACAGTGTAGACCTTACTGTGAAATGTAGACCTTCCTGTGAAATTTACTACAAGCCCTTAACCAACAGTGTAGACCTTCCTGTGAAATGCTTACTTACTACAAGCCCTTAACCAACAGTGTAGACCTTCCTGTGAAATGCTTACTTACTACAGGCCCTTAACCAACAGTGTAGACCTTCCTGTGAAATGCTTACTTACTACAGGCCCTTAACCAACAGTGTAGACCTTCCTGTGAAATGCTTACTTACAAGCCCTTAACCAACAGTGTAGACCTTCCTGTGAAATGCTTACTTACAAGCCCTTAACCAACAGTGTAGACCTTCCTGTGAAATGCTTACTTACAAGCCCTTAATTAACCAACAATGCAGTTGAGAAAAATAAGAGTTAAGAATAATATTCACTAATAAACTAACGTAAACAATAAAATTGCAACAATAAAATACAAATAATGAGGCTATATACAGGGGAGGGGGTACAGTACAGAGTCAATGTGCAGGTTTGTCGAGGTAATTGAGGTATTATATACATGTAGGTAGGGCTACAATGACAATGCAGATAATAAACAGAGAGTAGCAGCAGCATAAAAAATGGGGGAGGGGGGTCAATGCAAGTTGTCCGGGTTGCCATTTGATTAGCTGTTCAGGAGTCTTATGGCTTGGGGTTAGAAGCTATTAAGAAGCCTTTTGGACCTAGACTTGGTGCTCCGGTACTGCTTCTAGTGCGGTAGCAGAGAGAACAGACTATGACTAGGGTGGCTGGAGTCTTTGACAATTTTTAGGGCCTTCCTCTGCACATTTAAGGAACTTTAAAAAATAAAAAACACTGATTAATATATATTTTTTAATGACTTTAACAGAACGTTTCCTAAATGTTTAATTTCAACTGGTAATGTTCTAGGAACATTCTCCAACACAGAACATTTCACACAAGTTCCCATGTGGTTCCATTCAACATCATATTTAACTTCATCCTGGGAAATTTCTCAAAAAGGGTGTGACTTAAGTGATGATCTCAGAACGTTCAGATAATGTATGGCTCTCTTTTATGTCAGTTATTGGCAATATTCTGGGAATGTTTAAAAATATATATTTGTACACATTAACTTAACATCAATAAGTTTTAAATTCCGTTCTCAGAAAAATGAAGAAAAGTTACCATAGAAACAACAAGAACATTTTAATTAACATTCAGAGAACGTTCTAAGAATGTCATTTTAAACATATACATTACGTTCTCAGTATCAACAAAACTCTCTCTATCTTCTATCTTGTTAAGTGTGTTCAGGTGTGTTGGCCGCGTCCTCTAATTGTACACACCTGATCTTAATGAGGGCTTGTTTCCTTTGAAATGGGCTCTGTTTGAATAGACTAAAATGAACAACTTTGTATGCGTAAAAAAACATGATGCAAGCTTCATCCTGGTGGCGCAGTGGACTAATTCCATGGATAGAGAACAGAATATTATAGGTCTGAATATCACTGATGCTGTGTCACAATAAAAAAGACGTGTTCGCATGACTAATGCTTAAAGTTCACCATGTGCTTCCCAGTCTAAACAGTTCAGTCATATATTATGACTACATTTACATTTAGTTTTGGTCTTCAGCAGGTGTTTTGGGGGGCTGTCGAAGTTTGTTAGCCGAAGTCTCCACCCCTTCGTCGGCGATTGGTCAACAGTACTTCTAGTAGGAGTGGGAACATGAAGTGTTTGTCGTCATTCAACAAGAGATGACTAATTTTGATGTACATTCTTTCACTTGAGAAATACTGCACCAAACATTTTAGCCAGATGTAAAAATGTGCGACTCCTCGTCAAAAATGTTAATGACAGATTTCTTGATTTATCTTAGATGAATTCAGACTATTTCGAGGTCATGTTTCTGGCTATGTTGTTGCTACAGTGGTTCAAGAGGGACAAACAACATAAATATTTCTGCATATTTCTCCTTTTTCAAGCAAAGGTGTTAAGGGAGTATGAGAGCACAGCCGGTCGCTTCACCTATCCGAGTTCTGCTAGGAGCAAACCAAATGTATTTATGCGTACACCTTAAGGAAATGAATTTCCATGTGTCCTATCTGTGCTTGGAGTTTAAAATCAAGTTAACTCAAAATAAACTAGCAGTGTTATTAAAAGTCTTATTGAAACATTCAGTGAAAGTTTTAAGGAAGTTATTAAAAAACCTCCAGAGTTAATAAAACCTCCCAGGAGAACATTCAACGAACCAGAGTAAAATGTTCTTAGAATCTTCCTGAAACCTAAAAAGAAAACATTACCAGAACAGTAAATGTTTTCTCTCTCTCACACACACACACACACACACACACACACACACACACACACACACACACACACACACACACACACACACACACACACACACACACACACACACACACACACACACACACACACACACACACACACACACACACACACACACACACACAACAGAGCTGGTATTTTTAATTAAAGTGATTCACGAGCTGTGTTTTGCTTCAAGTAGCATCCAGTAGCCTTCAGCGGCCCCAAAGAGCCTGGTCACACGACTGAAGGAGATCCTCACTGTGAATTTGAAAAGCCTCTCTCCTCTCCACACCTTCCTGCCTATTAACAATCCACTAGGAATGTCAACTATCATCATAATATAACAATGCACAAACACAAACAAACAGCCTCTCATCTAAACTTCAATAAAACACACTCAGGCCATACTCAGGCTTTGGTTGGCCAACCCAGTCCATTAATTAGTAACTCTGTGTGTGTGTGAGTGCATCTCCCTCTAACAACTGCATGTATCCTACTTTACCAGACTAAACACCCATCCATGTCTCATTTGCCATTTTACGTCATTCCCTAAACTGTCTGAATCCTGCCTTCTCCACGAACCCCCGAAGCACTCCACATCAAGTCATTGAGGTCATTCCTCACAAATTAAAATGTATATGTTAAAAATCGGCGACGCCACAAGGCTTCTGGGACATAAAAATGACGGAGCTGGTGGGAAGCGGGCGGCTTGGAATCGGCAGCTCTGCGCTCTGAGCGAGTACCTCCTCAATTAGAGTTAAGCTCAGACATCAATAGGATCAGAGGAGAGTTTTGGCTGCTCCTCTTATCCTGCCTAGGGACACCATTGTGACAGGCTGCGCCGCAAACCGTTCCGCATCTAGACCAGGCAGAGAAAGCTTGTGAAGGCATTGTGGGGACAACCATTGTCAAATGCTCCTTTCCACCGGCAAGGCCATTGGAAAAACTATCCATGCAAAGACATAACTATCCATCTATTATAAAAGAAAGCTAAGGATTTTCTTCTCTGCCCGGGCATTGAATTACAGAGACACGCAGTATCAGTCAGTGACAGTCTCCCCCTGGGTTTAGCAGAGGTCTGGCCCCTCCTCAACCCAACAGTTTCAAACGGATCCTCATAACCAGACAGCTTAGCAATCAGATATGTCTCTTTAAAAGCTCCCTCTGTAATCAACTCTAGGTTCCACAGTCAAGTAAATGCAGCTGATTCATGCACACAATTGTGTTGTGTTCATTTTCTTTTGATTGCATTTCCATTTAGAATGAGACACAGATAAATAGAATCAAACCCCATTGCTGGCAATCACCACATGCTGAAACGGTTAGATCATGTCAGAAACGGGACAGCGGCAGTGTACTCGGAGTCCCGGTAGAATCAAGGCCACTTGTCTACAATAACTTTTCTACTTTGTCATAAGGAGTGTTTCTGGTCATCCTCTGTCCTGTAATGGTGTACTGCGAGGTAGGATCTAAAGAAAGGAGAGCAGTCTTCGCCTTTGGACATAAATAAGGGTTTTTGGGCATCTCCTTTCTCTTGATCTCATATATTCAGTCTGAAATGTCAGTAACCCGATTCATAAGCCTCTTTTTAATCTTAATCGTCAATACACATTCTCAAGTCAAGGGCAAAACTTATTATAAACTTATTATTCAACAGGCAACAGCCATTCAAATCAATTTATTTAACATGAGGCTGTATCGGGCATGTGGTCTGTACAGTATAGCACTTGAGCGATTGATCACAACGACACTCATACATCAAGAACAAAAGCGAACACATCTACACATCGAAGAATCTCATGAAGCTTTGTATTGGAAGTAACTCATGGTGAATCCCATGAATAACGAGGCTTAAAGCAGTGGTCTGTCGGGAATGTAATAATTGGAACATTTTGTGTCAGTGCAAACGTCCCCTATGATTTCCACATAGAACCAGAATGTCTTGTTTTTTACGGTGCAGCTGACTACAGTCTTTCTGTATCTGGAAGAGCTGGAGGGGAGTCGAGGGAGGGGAGCGGGACGATGCACATCTCTTCAGGGAATACGGTAATTGGGGCATTTTGTGAACAGAGATGATGAGTCACCCTACTCTACCTCTCTCTCTCTCTCCTCCTCACTTAATCTGACTATTTCTACAAGTAGAGAAAAAACGGCAGGTTTTGTGAGAGTCAGGATGAAAAAGTCATCCAAATCTGCAAGCTTGTCATGCTATCTGAGCAAGGCATAGGTACCATAGTTGTGGAGGTGAGGGGACTTTAAAGGTCCAATGCAGAGGTTTTCTATCACAATATCAAATCATTTCTGGGTGACAATTAAGTACCTTACTGTTATTGTTTTCAATTGTCAGAACAGCTAACCGATGGCGGCAGCTGTACACAGCCCATCTGTAAAAAGCCCATCCAACCAACTACCTACCTCATCCTCATATTTTGTTTTTGTTTTTGTTTTGCACACCAGTATTTCTACTTGCACATCCTCATCTGCACATCTATCACTCCAGTGTAAATAGCTAAATTGTAATTACTTCGCCGCTATTGGCCTATTTATTGCCTTACCTCCTTACTTCATTTGCACACACTGTATACAGATTAGTCTATTGTGTTTGTGGTATCCCAGGAGGTCTACGCCGGGGGATGGTAATAGAGGGGTGTTATTGACTGTATGTTTGTTTATTCCATGTGTAACTCTGTATTGTCGTATGTGTCGAACTGCTTTTCTTTATCTTGGCCAGGTCGCAGTTGCAAATGAGAACTTGTTCTCAACTAGCCTACCTGGTTAAATAAAGGTTAAATAAATAAATAAAACAATTTAAATAATTAAAATGGTCAAAAATAAACAAAAATTGCTTCTAAGCAAAGTGTAATTCTACAAGTAATAATTTAGCTAGGACTGTCTGGTAGTGGTCTAACACTCTAACACTAAAAGGGCATTATCATAATGTTCCCAATCTGACAGTATTATTCCAACCTCATAGTGTGGAGAAATACACTACAGTTCAGAAGTTTGGGGCCACTTAAAATAACATCAAACTAATCAGAAATACAGCGTAGACATTGTTAATGTTGTAAATGACTGTTGTAGCTGGAAACGGCAGATTTTTTATGGAATATCTACATAGGTGTACAGATGCCCATTATCAGCAACCATCAGTCCTGTGTTCCAATGGCACGTTGTGTTAGCTAATCCAAGTTTTTAAAAGGCTAATTGATAATTAGAAAACACATTGAAAATTAGGTTAGCACAGCTGAAAACTGCTGTTCTGATTAAAGAAGCAAGACTGGCCTTCTTTAGACTAGTTGAGTATCAGGAGCATCAGCATTTGTGGGTTCGATTACAGGCTCAAAATGGCCAGAAACAAAGAACGTTCTTCTGAAGCTCGTCAGTCTATTCTTGATCTGAGAAATGAAGGCGAGAAATGTGCTTTTCTTTCAAAAACAAGGACATTTCTAAGTGACCCCAAATGTTTTAACGGTTGCGTGTATATACAGTATCTATAGCACAGGACAATGTTTTTGACTGCACTGGGCCTTTAAAGATGGTAGGTGTCACCTTGGTCACAACAGGTGTGTAAGAGAAGGTCACCTGACTACTAACCCCAAGGAAAGAATGGTAAATCATGCTTTTAAGAGGCCAATGAAAAGGCATTGAGATGGTGCTCATGAATAATATGATACTCATTGTGATAACAAACATTACTGATGCCTTTCTCAATCAAGTCCAAGACATTGGGTAAATCTCACCCCCAGCTCATTGTTGCTCTGCTCTGATAGTCCACCCTTATGTTGAGATTAAAACAATTACATATGGATAACTATACACATTTATATTTCAATATGCACAAATGCCCACATTTCACTTATGTTGGTATTGAAACATTCACACAGTGATTTAATCCAGTTGAACAAGAATCACATGATGGCAGCCCCACATAAATAAGGGTTGGAGGGCTTTCAAAGAGAGCACACCAACCCACAAAACACAATGTTTGAATCCATTTTCCTCTCCACTAATTAGTCACTTCAACCAAAAACACTTTTACTGCAGTGGGCTTTATAAAAACGAGAGGGAAAGCCTTTTGTACTATGGCATGGAAAGGGAATAAAAAGAAGCCAAAATGTATTTTAAGATCACTATACTTCATAAGTATGAGAAAAAAGGGCTACTTTCTTATTGAAACTCCATAAAGTAACCTTTGAGAAACAGGCTGTGCTTTTTGATCATAAGTGAAAAGTGCTTTTTTCTTATCCATTCAAAATAGATTATGCAACCAAGTTACAATTCTCTGCTCTAAAACTCTGGACCGAAAAAAAAGAAAATCAGATATAAAGATATCCCTGTTTAGTGTTTGAATGGTATTCAGTCTATTTGGGGTGATTGAATCCTGCTGAGTTGCGTGTTTAGGGGTCACAACTGACTACACCCGCTCTATCCGCCTGGCAGAATAACCAAGTCCAAAGTGGGACAAGGGCTTGTCTTGAGTTTGGGAACAATGGGGTAGTTCTGTGGTCCGTAGAGGGGAGTGGAGGAGTAACGGGGAGCCAGGGGGAGAAATTAAGGGGCGATGGGAGTGCTTCCCCTCCTGAATGCCTGGCCAGTAGTAGACCCTCTAAGCAGCTCGCAGAGTGCTTGCCTAAAATTAGCTCCACAAAGGCATTGAAACCCAGGACGCCTATCCAGAGCTCACTTTACAAAAAACAGATCAATTTCTCTGTCTATTGAGGACCCCAGTGCCAGTGCGTGCCACACATATTAAAGCCCAACAAAAGAGCTGCGAAGGGTCAAACTGTAAAAGTACCCTCGTCCTCAACAACAACCTCTTGCATGGAGAATGCAGCCACTTCAATGAATAGAAACGTGTTTCCCTTTTTGAAACAGGAATTCTTAACGCTGAGGAACAGCGTTTGTACTTCCCCTAACTCCTTGATGGAGATTAACATGTCATTGGTGATAAATAGGATAAATAACAATTGTATAATCAACCCTCAGCTACACCCACTCTAAATTCCTCACCAATCACAAAAATGTAGCTATAAAGTGCTAGGCCAATGAGGTATCTGAATGAACAATCAGACCATGATTATCAGTTTCTCTGAATGTTGGCTCTGAAAAAAGATGTTATTTGGGTGTAATTGCAGTGGGAAATCAGGGAGATTGATTAGTAACAACACAGAGTAAAGAAAACAACACTTAATAAATGGATCACTACAGTGTTAAACTGAGAGATCTCATCCTGGGATGGGGTTTTCCATGAATTACTCAATAAACCTCTACGGATACACTGTTCAGATTGTTTTCCAAACATTGGCTGAAGATAGAAAACCTAATGTTTTGACTATGTCTTGTCCTCTGCACGAGACTGTCTCTAATCCTGTCAGATGTGAACTTTGAACTCTCCCTTCAGATGACACAGGAGCTGAGGTGAGACAGGTGCACGGGGCCAGCCACACAATCTGTATTTCATGTGTATTTTTGATCCTCCCTCAATGCGCTCATTTCACACCTACATGTGACTTCGGCCCAGACCCAAATACACCAGCCACACATGCCACCCACACAGGGAGCCCCAGATCAGCCCACCACAGCCCAGACCAGTCTGTGACCCCCAGCCCACGGTACATGAAGCAGGCTGGCAGCATAAGCTGACTTGTTTAACCAGGAACATGAGCTCTATCCCTGGGCCGGGTTCTTCAATTAAATATGGCTACGGCCGTTAAACTCTCAGCAGCCATGTCTGCACGGGACCGCACTTTCTACAGGCTCTTTTGTGTGGAAAATTAATTTTAGCTCTGCGTCCTGTCGTTAACGTTGATGAGTTGGCCAGAAGATCCCATTAGACCGTGTTTTAACTGCAGCCAGTAGGGCGTGTTCATACCACTATAGCCCTAAATGGAGCGCACAGTGGGAACGGGTCGCTCTCTGTGTCAGTGACACTTCGAAAGACAATATCCTGTCCGAAAGTACTGCAGCTCAGTGACAGGACTCTGTTATTCCTTATTGTTATTGTTTGCTGCTGTTGTCTGCCTCAGTGGTAGAGGTTACGGCATTAAAGCCAAGGCCCATTTTGGGAAGTCATGATCAAATGTAGCTGATTAAAGCTGCCAATCAGAATCAAGTCTACACAGGCCGCGACACCCACTGTTTATTTGTTTGAAGTTGGGGGTGTGCTGTGGTGGAATATTAGAGTGGGGAGGAGTGCACTGGAGATCCTCTGAGGGATAGTTGAGTAGGAGGTCTGAGAGGATGACATTCTATTATGAGGGGCTGCCTCTGGGAGAGATGGAAGCCTCTCTCACGGGCCACGGCATTGGACCACTGGGAGCCCAGAGGCAGTGGTATGAGGGTCACATGATCTGAGTTCAAAGGTCAACAGGAAACCCTGTCCTATCCAATCCTAGTTCCTTGGCATTACTCCAGGAGCAATAACTCCCTGTATCAAGAGGCTTACCACGACCACCACCTCAGTGAATTAGCTAAATTGCATTCACCGCAGATGGAAGTGAACACTCTCCTCCCTTCTCACCCTCTTCCTCCTTTCTCTTAAATTAGATTAACCTGCTGTAAGGCGCTGCAATCCATTGTACGGCTACAGTCTCTGTTTGGTGGGAGGGCCGGTACCTCTCTTAAAACCAAATCCTTTCGTCTTCTCTGCGGGCCCATCAGGAAATATTGGATGTGGACAGGAAGTGAAAGGATAGGGCCACACTGACTGCTGTGCCTCTCTAACCAATTGGCTGCACCACATCAACCCTCTGAACACCAATAGAATAAAGGATTAGGGGAGAGAGGAGACAGGAGAGTGGGCTGAATAGATGCAAAAGCATTGGAACGTGCCACACTAACCAGAAAAGGAAACCAGGTTCCTTTATAAATGGATTGAATGAGCAAGGACAGACGTCCGATACGGGGCACATTGTCAGACTGACCTCCAGAGTCCATAGAAATTAAAACTGTCTCGCTAGCGTGCAACAACAACGTACACACATACACCTGGTGGAGTCATAACTTTGTCGATGGACACGTACACACACACGCCCACCCCTCTTCATTTATTACATTCCACCATGCCAATGTAACAGGTGTAAACTGTGCTTTTCACAGAAAATCCCTCATATTTATTTTCATGTATTATTTTAAGGTTATTTTAAAATGTACTACACTACTTTAAAGACTGAACTATTTTATTGTGTTTATTTTCTAAATTGTGTTGATGTTGTGATGTCATCAACGGGAGCCATGCTTTTACTCCTCAGTTTGCTCAAAGCGTGATGAGGAGAGGTACTGTATGTGTTTATGTGTGCTCTGGTCTTTTGAATGCACATGTTAGCAAATGTTCACAAATGCACAAAAAAGACAAGCAAAAATGATATTGTCGTTGATTTAGTGTTGTTGCACTACAGTGCAGTGCAGTGCCGTGCCTTCGGAAAGTATTCAGACCGCTTGAATTCCACATTTTGTTACGTTGCAGCCTTATTGAATTAAATTGTTTTTTTTGTCCATCAATCGACACACAATACCCCATAATGACAAAGCAAAAACAGTTTTTAGATTTCTTTGCAAATTTACAACAAATAAAAAACTGAAATATAACATTTGCATAAGTATTCAGACCCTTTACTCAGTACTTTGTTGAAGGACCTTTGGCAGCGATTAAAGCATCGAGTCTTATGACTCTACAAGCTTGGCACATCTGTATTTCGGGAGTTTCTCCCATCCTTCTCTGCAGATCCACTCAAGCTCTGTCAGTTTCGATGGGGAGCGTTGCTGCACAGCTATTTTTAAGTCTCTCCAGAGAAGTTCAAGTTCAGGCTCTGGCTGGAATCAAGGATATCTCTGTACTTTGCTCCGTTCATCTGTACCTCGATCCTGACTAGTCTCCCACTGAAAGACATCCCCAAAGCATGATTCGGCCACCCCCATGCTTCACCATAGAGATGGTGACAGGTTTCCTCTAGACGTGACGCTTTGCATTCAGGCCCAAGAGTTCAATCTTAGTTTTATCAGACCAGAGAATCTGATAAATTGAGTTATTTTGAGGGGACAGCAAATTTACACTGTTATACAAGCTGTACACTCACTACTTTACATTATAGCAAAGTGTCATTTCTTCAGTGTTGTCACATGAAAATATATACTCAAATATTTACAAAAATGTGAGGGGTGTAATATAATAATAATAATAATATAATATAATAATAATAATAAATGTATATATCAGCAAGCATTTCTAAAAACCTGTTTTCACTTTGTCATTGTGGGTTATTGTGTGTAGATTGCTGAGCATTTTATTTAATACATTTTTGAATATAGCTGTAACGTAACAAAATGTGGAAAAAGTCAAGGGGTTTGAATACTTTCTGAAGGCACTGTATACTATATTACTGTAAATTGGGATAATTTTAGTGTGCAACTTTGCAAGGCTAGCCCAGCTACTATTGGCTTTGGGTGCCGGAGAGGGTCTGTCTCAGGTACAAACAGCATGAGTTTTCTAACGATTTTATCATGGGCATTCTGCACTGTCTTTTTTCTTTCTTTCAGGCAAATATACTTGTGTATGAGAGACCAGATGGTAGCATTAACTTTCACCTTGCATTTGTATCCATTCCATGCAGATGTTATGAAATGTGACGTTTTGTATTTCATGTTTATTGTGCTTCGTTAGCGGTTGGTCATTTTGTTACCTGTCTGGTCATGTTAGAAATGGCGCTACTGCCTCATTAGTATGCCTCGGTATAATAGTACAATAGTACACTCAAATGAACATTTAGCACTTATTAGCAAATTATTAGTGTATTGGCGTACAACGTAAATAAAATTACATTTGAGTATTTTGAAAATATTAACATGTACATTTTGTACAATACATTTTTGGTGGATGTGAGTTTGCTCAAAGCCTGATGAGGAAATGAGGCAAATATACTTGTGCATGAGAGTCCAGAGCATTAGCATTTGTGTCCATTTCTTGCAGTCATTAGAAGAGAGACAACCGGTAGAATTGGGTCCAGAGCTTTCACTTCCCTTTCACCTTTCAAATCACCAGAACACAATGCAGAAAGGTACCGGAACAGAGCATCGGAACATCGTGAATCGCCCTTGATCAACACCAGCTTGGTCGCCGGGAGTTGCTATGCTATAGATAGGTTGGAATTGAAATCTCTTACACTCCACAAGAAAATGAATGATGTTGTGTTAGGTATATCTCTTAGATTAACTCTGATTCGTTTGAAATAGTTTATACAGTGCCTTGCGAAAGTATTCGGCCCCCTTGAACTTTGCGACCTTTTGCCACATTTCAGGCTTCAAACATAACGAAATAAAACTGTATTTTGTTTTGTGAAGAACCAACAACAAGTGGGACACAGTCATGAAGTGGAACGACATTTATTGGATATTTCAAACTTTTTTAACAAATCAAAAACTGAAAAATTGGGCGTGCAAAATTATTCAGCACCCTTAAGTTAATACTTTGTAGCGCCACCTTTTGCTGCGATTACAGCTGTAAGTCGCTTGGGGTATGTCTCTATCGGTTTTGCACATCGAGAGACTGAAATTTTATCCCATTCCTCCTTGCAAAACAGCTCGAGCTCAGTGAGGTTGGATGGAGAGCATTTGTGAACAGCAGTTTTCAGTTCTTTCCACAGATTCTCGATTGGATTCAGGTCTGGACTTTGACTTGGCCATTCTAACACCTGGATATGTTTATTTTTGAACCATTCCATTGTAGATTTTGCTTTATGTTTTGGATCATTGTCTTGTTGGAAGACAAATCTCCGTCCCAGTCTCAGGTCTTTTGCAGACTCCATCAGGTTCTTCCAGAATGGTCCTGTATTTGGCTCCATCCATCTTCCCATTAATTTTAACCATCTTCCCTGTCCCTGCTGAAGAAAAGCAGGCCCAAACCATGATGCTGCCACCACCATGTTTGACAGTGGGGATGGTGTGTTCAGGGTGATGAGCTGTGTTGCTTTTACGCCAAACATAACGTTTTGCATTGTTGCCAAAAAGTTCAATTTTGGTTTCATCTAACCAGAGCACCTTCTTCCACATGTTTGGTGTGTCTCCCAGGTGGCTTGTGGCAAACTTTAAATAACACTTTTTTATGGATATCTTTAAGAAATAGCTTTCTACTTGCCACTCTTCCATAAAGGCCAGATTTGTGCAATATAAGACTGATTGTTGTCCTATGGACAGAGTCTCCCACCTCAGCTGTAGATCTCTGCAGTTCATCTAGAGTGATCATGGGCCTCTTGGCTGCATCTCTGATCAGTCTTCTCCTTGTATGAGCTGAAAGTTTAGAGGGACGGCCAGGTCTTGGTAGATTTGCAGTGGTCTGATACTCCTTCCATTTCAATATTATCGCTTGCACAGTGCTCCTTGGGATGTTTAAAGCTTGGGAAATCTTTTTGTATCCAAATCCGGCTTTAAACTTCTCCACAACAGTATCTCGGACCTGCCTAGTGTGTTCCTTGTTCTTCATGATGCTCTCTGCGCTTTTAACAGACCTCTGAGACTATCACAGTGCAGGTGCATTTATACGGAGACTTGATTACACACAGGTGGATTGTATTTATCATCATTAGTCATTTAGGTCAACATTGGATCATTCAGAGATCCTCACTGAACTTCTGGAGAGAGTTTGCTGCACTGAAAGTAAAGGGGCTGAATAGTTTTGCACGCCCAAATTTTCAGTTTTTGATTTGTTAAAAAAGTTTGAAATAGCCAATAAATGTCGTTCCACTTGATTGTGTCCCATTTGTTGTTGATTCTTCACAAAAAAATACAGTTTTCTATCTTTATGTTTGAAGCCTGAAATGTGGCAAAAGGTCGCAAAGTTCAAGGGGGGCGAATACTTTCGCAATGCACTGTACATATATTTAATTTTATTGTTCATCAATTTATATGCATATCATATAGTGAATATGACTTATATTGTTGGAAAAGGATGTTTCCGGTGATGAGCTTGAACTGGGTCTTTGGAGAGGGAGGTTTTTCAGGGAGTTGCCTTGGCCTGGCCAAGGCTTTCGACTCTCTCAAACATTCGGCAGACTCAATAGTCTTGGCTTCTCAAATGACTGCCTCGCCTGGTTCACTAACTACTTCTCAGATAGAGTTCAGTTTGTCAAATCGGAGGGCCTGTTGTCCGGACCTCTGGCAGTCTCTATGGGGGTGCCACAGGGTTCAATTCTCAATTGCTGCGGGTGATTCTTTGACCCACCTCTACGCAGATGACACCATTCTGTATACATCCAGCTCTTCTTTGGACATTGTGTTAACAAACCTCCAAACGAGCTTCAACACCATACAACACTCCTTCTGTGGCCTCCAACTGCTCTTAAATGCTAGTAAAACTAAATGCATGCTCTTCAACCAATTGCTGCCCGCACCCGCCCGCCCGACTCGCATCACTACTCTGGATGGTTCTTACTTAGAATATGTGGACAACTATACATACCTAGGTGTCTGGTTAGACTTTACACTCTCCTTCCAGACTTATATTAAGCATCTCCAATCCAAAATTAAATCTAGAATCAGCTTCCTATTTCGCAACAAAGCCTCCTTCACTCATGCTGCCAAACATACCCTCGTAAAACTGACTATCCTACTGATCCTTGACTTTGGCGATGTCATTTACAAAATAGCCTCCAACACTCTACTCAGCAAATTGGATGCAGTCTATCACAGTGCCATCCGTTTTGTCACCAAAGCTCCATATACTACCCACCACTGCGACCTGTATGCTCTCATTGGCTGGTCCTCGCTACATATTTGTTGCCAAACTCACTGGCTTCAGGTCATCTATAAGTCTTTGCTCCACCTTATCTCAGCTCACTGGTCACCATAGCAGCACACTGGTCATCCCCAAAGCCAACACCTCATTTGGCTGCCTGTCCTTCCAGTTCTCTGCTGCCAATGACTGGAACGAATTGCAAAAATCACAGAAGTTGGAGACTTAGCTCCCTCACTAACTTTAAGTGTCAACTGTCAGAGCAGTTTACCAATTACTGCAGCTGTACACAGACCATCTGTAAATAGCCCATCCAACCAACTACCTATCTCATCCCCATATTTGTTTTAGTTTTTCTGCACTTTTGCACACCAGTATTTCTACTTGCACATCCTCATCTGCACATCTATAACTCCAGTGTAAATTGCTAAATTGTAATTACTTAGCCTCTATGGCCTATTTATTGCCTTACCTCCTTACTTCATTTGCACACACTGTATACAGATTTGTCTATTGTGTTTGTGGTATCCCAGGAGGTCCCAGGAGGTTTACCCCAGGGGATGGTAATAGAGGGGAGGTATGTGAGGCAATGTTGGCTCCCTCTGCTGGGAATACAGGAGCTGGGCACACTGACACAGACAGCTCTAAGTGGAGGTAATTAGAGAAAAGTGCCAACCAGCCGTGGAGGCCAAATAAAAGGAGCACGGTGGCACACTGCGGGAGAGGAGGGGGAGAGACCGATACCAAGCAAATGTAGAGAAGATGGACAGAGCAAAATCTAAGTGATTTTCTTTGTTATATTTCTTTTCTGTCTTAGTAAAGTTGTTTTTGCGGACTAAAGCGGACTAAAGTCGAGTGTATGGAGTTTACCATGGAGGAGCTAGTGGCTCAGTTCATCCTCAGCCAGCAGAAGCAACAGGCTCTCCAGGAGCAAGCACTGGAGGAGCAGCACCAACAAAACCACAGACTGGTAGCAGAGGTAGCCCAGTTGAAGGTTGGGAGGGCTCAGGATTCTGGCCCGTATTTGTGCACCTTTGAGAGGACGCCACAGCGGGAAGGACCAGGCCGCAAATTGAGGGACTCAAACGGGAGATACTGAGCCGTTATGGGTTCAATCTTGCACGTCATGCACAACTGGTCCACGACTGGGCCTTTGACCCCACCCTTTCCCCCGGGCTCAGATGAGCGATCTGGCCAAGATGAGCGACCTGACCAAGGGCTGGCTACTGATGGAATTACCGTCCCTCCTGATGCTCGACAAGCTCGTCCTTCGGGCCCTGCCATACGATATGAAGAAGATGGTGAGCATGCAGAACCCCCAGAGCCTGGAGGAATTGCTGACCACGGTGGAAATTCACCAGATCATCCAGGAACAGCTGAGAGGGGCCCGAGCGGAGAGAGGAGACGCCACGATTGGGACAAACAAGACAAAGAGAGGTGAGGAGCTAAAGGGGGCCTGGACAGAACCAGCCGAAGCTGTGAAGCGGGAGGGGGACCCATACCGACAATGTCGGCGGCTGCTGGACCCAGATCAGAGATGCTGCTATGAGTGCGGTGAGCCGGGGCACCTCATGTGGAGCTGTCCCGGCCGGGAGGAGGCCACGCCCTCCGCATCCCCGAGGTCTGGGGTAACCCCGATGGTGAGTTATGTCACCTCCTTTTGGGCGCACACCGAGATGGTCCCTCTGATGGTTCCTGTGCGAATCGACGGCATCGACACTAGCGCTCTGCTTGACTCCAGCAGCATGGTGACCCTGGCCCATCCGCAGTGGCTCACACGAGAGGGGAAGGAGGAACCGGGGAAGGAGGAACTGGGGGACAAGGAGGTGTCCTGTAGGAGGTGACAGTGTCCTGTGTACATGGCGACACGAAGAGGTACCCAACAGTGCCAGTGAGGATAACCACCCCAAGAGGGGAGTGCTAGATGCGCGTGGTAGCTGTTCCTAACCTACCCGTGTTCATTCTCCTCGGTCGAGACTGCCTTCTCTTCCAGGCACTGTGGAAGAGGGACCTGGGGAGGCAAGCACGGAAGGTAGGAAGAAAAGGAAAAAAGTAGGTGGGAAGGTCTTGGTGCTGATCCCTACAACGAAGAGTCAATTCCTGGCTACGTGGCATGGGCCCTACGACATCGTTGAGCGGGTAGGCGACGTCAACTATAAGATCCGCACACCAGGGCGGATCCACACCCTCCAGCTTTACCATGTGAACTTACTGAAGAAATTGCACACATGCGAGATGCTGTGCATAATGTGGCCATGGCCACAGCATGGCCCGCCCTCGGTCAGAGTTGCAATGGGGGAAGATCTCAGCCCGATCCAACGACAAGAACTCAGAGAGTTGGTCCAGTGGAATTTGGCCGTTTTCTCCGAGGTGCCGGGATCTCGCGGAACATCAGATCCACACCTGTCTAGGAGAAAAAGGGCGTAAATGTCCATACCGGATACCAGAAGCCCGGAGGGTGGCGGTCCAGCGGGAAGTGATGACAATGTTAGAAATGGGGGTACTGGAGGAGTCACACAGTGAGTGGTCTAGCTCCATAGTGCTGGTTCCGAAAACGGATGGAACCGTCCGCTTCTCTAATGACTTCTGGGGCCCGAACGAGGTCAGTAATTTCAATGCCTACCACATGCCCCGGGTGGACAAACTGATCGACCGCTTGGTGATGGCGAGGTACGTCCTGATGAAGGGGTATAGTGAGTATGCAGCTGCTTATCTGGATGACATCATTGTGCACAGTGACATTTGGGAGTCTCTGCTTTGTAAGCTCCATGCCATGGTTGATTTGCTAAGGGATGCAGGCCTGACCGCGAACCCCCACAAGTGCAAGCTGGGCTACTTCAAGGTGGAGTACCTGGGATATCAGGGGAAATGTGAAACCCTAAGAGGAAAAACAATTGCTGCCATTAGGTGATGGCCGGTCCCCCGAACCAAGAGGCAGGTGAAGTCTTTCCTGGAGTTTGCCGGCTACTACAGTAGATTTGTACCTAACTTTGCTGCAATAGCTTCTCCCCACACAGACTTAACAAAGGCACGACTACCCCAGATGGTGCGATGGATGGAGGACACAGAGGCACCGTTCCAGGACCTGAAGGATGCGCTATGTTCGCACCCGGTACTCGTCACCCCGGACTTCTCAATAAACCTCCTGGTCCAGACAGACGCGTCTGACACAGGGGTAGGGGCAGTTTTGTCACAGGAGCAGGAAGGTGAGGAGCACCCCATCATGCATGTCAGCAAGAAGCTCCTCCCGAGGGAGAATAAATACTTGATTGTCGAGAAGGAGTGCCTCGCAGTGAGGTGGGCACTGGACACCCCCTCAAGAATAACCTCCTTGGGAGGAAGTTCACCCTAATCACTGACCATGCCCTCTTGTGTGGATGGCAAGAGGTAAGGACACGATTGACAGTGTCACCCGCTGGTTCCTGTCCTTACGCATATTGTGCAGCACCAGGATGGGTTTGGATCATAGCGCAGAATATACAAAGAGAAATGCCAATTGATGAACTATTTTATGCCCCAGTCAATGTAAATAACCAGTTCCAATTGAAAGGTATGCTTGACACCGGTTCCATGGCCAGTACTTTAAGCAAGGCAGCAGAGCAAAGCATGCTTGCTGAAAATATTAGTCTAGAGAAGAAACCACTGTCAGAGCCAATCATTCTCATTGGTGTCGGGGGGGAAAACAGCACAAACAAAATGCATTTATGAAGTTGACCACCCCTTAAGGATTGGCCCCTTTTTTTCAATTTTTGCCTAAAATGACATACCCAAATCTAACTGGGCTCAGGCCCTGAAGCAAGGATATGCATGTAGAAATGTGAAAGGAATGTAGGAGAATATAACACATTAGATCTGGTAAAAGATAATACAAAATAAATAAACAACAATTATTTTGGAGTACTGGAGACTCAAATCAGAATGTACTGTACTTACATTTACATTTACATTTAAGTCATTTAGCAGACACTCTTATCCAGAGCGACTTACAAATTGGTGCATTCACCTTATGACATCCAGTGGGACAGTCACTTAACAATAGTGCATCTAAAACTTAGGGGGGGTGGGGTGAGAGGGATTACTTAACCTATCCTAGGTATTCCTTAAAGAGGTGGGGTTTCAGGTGTCTCCGGAAGGTGGTGATTGACTCCGCTGTCCTGGCGTCGTGAGGGAGTTTGTTCCACCATTGGGGGGCCAGGGCAGCGAACAGTTTTGACTGGGCTGAGCGGGAGCTGTACTTCCTCAGTGGTAGGGAGGCGAGCAGGCCAGAGGTGGATGAACGCAGTGCCCTTGTTTGGGTGTAGGGCCTGATCAGAGCCTGGAGGTACTGAGGTGGCGTTCCCCTCACAGCTCCGTAGGCAAGCACCATGGTCTTGTAGCGGATGCGAGCTTCAACTGGAAGCCAGTGGAGAGAACGGAGGAGCGGGGTGACGTGAGAGAACTTGGGAAGGTTGAACACCAGACGGGCTGCTGCGTTCTGGATGAGTCACGCCTTTCTACGCACAATTAAAATGGCAAAGCAAGTTGCCAGAAAGATATGGGACGACGAATTTTGTGTTTATGGAATTTCTGAGTAGATCCACACAGATCAAGGGGCCAGTTTTGAGAGCGAGCTAATCGCAGAACTGTTCAAGCTTTCTGGTGTCACCAAGTCACACACACCTGCATGCCATCCCATGGGGAATGGAGGAGCAGAAAGGTTCAATTGAACTGTAGGAAATATGCTTTACTTACTCCCTCTAAAAGACAAATGGCCACAGTAGATACAAACCTTAATGTTTGTCTACAATGCTACTATACACGGGATTACTGGCTACGCGCAAATTCCAGCTCATGTTTGGTTGCATTCCGAGACTTCCTGTTGATGTAATGTTCAAGTATGTTTCGAGGAATCCTGTGGTTGTTGATTATTGTAGCTATGTCAAAACACTGATGTCCCATCTCCATGAAGCAGCAAGTGTCGCTCAACAGCATACAGTTAAGAACAACAGAAACAGACCAAAAACTATGACAGAAAAGTCAGAGGCAGTCACTAGAACAAAGGAGACAGGGATAAAGGCGAAAAAGAAAACTTTCAGACAAGTGGGAAGCTAAGGTGTACACTGTCAGAAACCTACATACACACATATATAAGCTGGTGAATGATAAAGGAAACACCAAGGTGGTACATCGTAACCTTCTAGACATCAGCTTTCTGCCGGCAGAAACGCTTAAGGATGATTCTTGTTTATCTGAATCAGATGGAGCTGTAGATCCAGAGTGTGAGGTTCAGTCAATGGACCTTTCAGACTCTGACAAAGTGGAAAGCTCTGGAGATATGACCAATTCATGGTACTCAGTGGAGTAGATTACGCTGCAAGTCAGGAATCTTCAGAGGAACAGGTCAGTATGAGATGAGAGGGAGCAAGAACATTCAGTGTATAGCTTTAGGGACAATCAAGACCAAGACCGTCAAGCCCAGCTACCTCTCAATAATGAGGCTGCCATTAGCATTCCTGACTATAACAGTGTAGCTGTGGTCACTGACACAGAACCTTCAGGCATTCCAGACTCCATTGCGCCAGCTGATCTAGCTAGAGACCAAGACCTACAAAGACCAGGTTCAGGTGATTTGCAAGATATGGTCAGAACACTCAAGGTTAGGGAAGTGAAATCTGTAAATCGTTTTATTGAGACAATGGCTCAGAGATCCATTCACTATTAAGGACTTAGCCACCAAACTAAGAAAGAAGTCCCAGTTTCTTCTAACTCTGTTTTAAAAGGTTTTACCCATTTTACTGTGGTTACAGATACTATTGTACCTGTTTCCTAAAGCATCTTCACAAGGTCCTTTGCTGTTGTTCTGGGATTGATTTGCACTCTTTGCACCAAAGTACGTTAATCTCGAGAAGACAGAACGCATCTCCTTCATAAGCGGTATGACAGCTGCGTGGTGTTTATACTTGCGTACTATTGTTTGTACAGATGAACATGGTACCTTCAGGCATTTGGAAATTGCTCCCAAGGATGAACCTGACTTGTGGACGTCTACATTTTTTTGCCTGATTTTTTAAGATTTTCCCATGATGTCAAGCAAAGAGGCACTGAGTTTGAAGATAGGCCTTGAAATACATCCACGGGTACACCTCCAATTGACTCAAATGATGTCAATTAGCCTATCAGAACCTTCTAAAGCAATGAAATAATTATCTGGAATTTCCCAAGCTGTTTAAAGGCACATTCAACTTAGTGTATGTAAACTTCTGACCCACTGGAATTGTGATACAGTGAATTATAAGTGAAATAATCGGTCTGTAAACAATTGTTGGAAAAAAGATTGTGTCATGCACAAAGTAGATGTCCTAACCGACTTGTCAAAAATATAGTTTGTTAACCAGAAATGTGTGGAGTGGTTGAAAAAAATTGTTTTAATGACTCCAACCTAAGTGTATGTAAACTTCCGACTTCAACTGTAGCTTCATTCATAACTGCTCTTCTCTAATGACACAAGGGACTGGCTGTTTTATGACACGGTTATTCAGGGACATTGTCTGGATGAGCAGGTCTTCCCAGGGGCTGGAACCACAGAGGATGTAAGGGGTTGTGTTTTATGTGGGCAATGGCTGTTCTGCACTTCTCCTTTGGGGGAGAAGTTCTGTCTGCATGTGAACAGCTCAGCATTGGAGAAGACAGCTGCAGACTGGAGGTTTGCGCGAAATCAGCCCCCTCCAACGCCTGATTCACTCAGCTAGGCAAACCCCAACAGTCTCCATCTCTCTCTCTCTCCCTCCCCATCTCCCTCAACTCGGCCAGTATTCCATCATTCGCGAGGGAGAGAGAGAGACCGAGAGATAGAAAGATAGAAAAAGAGAGAACAAACCAATTCATCCCCAAACAAAAGGGAAACACAAAAGGATCTACATCCAGCTGAGACCTTGGGGGAATTTGTTCTCTCCAACAAACACTCCAGCACTCCAAATGGCTCACATTGGCCAATTAGGCTAAGAAGATTACTCTTCCCTGACCGCTCTCTCTCTCTGCCATATGGACATAAGTCCTCAAGGGACACACTCATAATGTCTGAGAAGAACATAGGAAATGAGGAAGAGAGAAACAGAGCGAGAGAGAAAGAGAGCAAGGGAGAGAGAAAGAGGGAAGAGAGAGACTACATGCTTTCGTAACAAGAACAATGTTCTATGTTCTAACTGTGTGACTTTCATATAAATGTGGATGTAATGGCTAGGGAAATTACATATGTCTGTTCATTTTCTTCTGTATGTGTGTGAGTAAGTGGTAAAAGTTTGGTTGGCTGCGTGCGTCAAAGTTGGGCGCTACTATGAAACACTTTAGATACACACACACTCAAGAAGCAAGAAGGTAGCATCCTGGTAGCACCACACAGCATATTACATTACACAGCATTACACAGATTTCTTAAAGTGAGAGAGAGAACAAGATAGAGTGAGAGGGATGGAGCCAGACTGAGGTGTAACTGTGTTAAACAAGCATTCACTTCTCTCCCTCCAATTCCCATATCACATTCTGAGTAGGAGCAAGGTAGGAACATGCTCCGACCAGCACACATCTCTCTCAGGCACAACATCATACAGACAGGCCTCTCTCTCTCTTTCTCTCAGGAGAAGGTATGTACCACAGGAGAAACACAATAACAGGTAAAATAGGGCCCACTCTGCATGGCAATCAGACCGCAATCACGCCAGTCTGAAATTGCACCCTGAGTTTGGTGTGAAGATGAAGCCTGATAGCTCACTCTGCTGAAGGGAGGTTTTTCTGTTCACCAAGCAGGGACTCTGCAGGCGCTTTTGACACATTTTACATCACTTTGGAAAGAACATAGTTTGGTGATGAGAGCCAGACCTGTGATCTGTGAGGCCCTGGTTATGTGACATCATCAGTCAGAGACCACCAGACTGAGTTATGGGGGAAACAAAAGGAGACAGAGCCCAACTACCTGTAACACCCCTTCCCCTGGTTCTCCTCCTCCTCTCACATCTCCCCTAATCAAAAACACATACTGAGGGTGAGAGGTCACGAGTTAATCTGGGGTGACCCCATGGAAAATTAGTTGCATTTCCCACATGACTATCATTCGCTGGAAACATTTTTTTTTACATAAATGAAAATGTATCATGTCCTCCCATGTTCTGTAAATGTTTCATTACTCTAGAACCTATCGAGGTCATCTATGTTTCATTTCCAGTCAAAGAAAACCCTGAATCCACTTTTCCTCAGCAACAACCCTTTCGTGTAAAGCAGAAAACAAGAGGAAATCCACAGAACTATTTACAGTATATGGGGAAACTCTCAACATCCCTTATCCCTCACCTGTGGGGAAACCCTCAACATCCTCATCCCTTCTCCCTCCCCTGTGGGGAAACTCTACATCCTCATCCCTTCTCCCTCACCTGTGGGGAAACTCTCTACATCCTCATCCCTTCTCCCTCACCTGTGGGGAAACTCTCTACATCCTCATCCCTTCTCCCTCACCTGTGGGGAAACTCTCTACATCCTCATCCCTTCTCCCTCACCTGTGGGGAAACTCTCTACATCCTCGTCCCTTCTCCCTCCCCTGTGGGGAAACTCTCTACATCCTCATCCCTTCTCCCTCACCTTTTAACTGGGGTCTCCATCCCTCGTACCAAGGATTTCAGACAAACCCACTAATATTGAACATTGAACATTGAAGGTTGTGCAACACCTACCGGAAGTTGATGCTGTTGCTATGCAAATGGCGGACGGAAGACAGGGTGGTGCGGCAGGTGCCGCTTCTCATTCGAATGCTGTAATTTTATCTAAACCATCAGGTGTACGCCGATCCCAGTTAAGTAACTCATGCAAAGAGTTAAAGCGCAATAATGCGTTTTATCTCCAGTACTCTGCCATGATTGTCAGTTATGTAGCTGCTCTACTGATAATCTCAGTGCGTCCTTGCTGGTTTGACACAATCAGTCTACTACCAGAGAATATCAACACATTGGTTCACCGTTCCACGGGAGCAGACAGTACACAGCATACCATAATGTTCTGAATAATGGCCAAGTCTACCTCGCTCCTTATTCTACTGAACCGCTTAGGCGTAACAAACACAAGTCCAACATTTATCGGAAACTGTTAAACTACCTGTTCACTACCCTCCTGCTCTCCAGGGATGCCAGTGATACGCACCGGAGTGGAGAGCGGTGGAAGGACTCATCCACTGGTCGTCGCCGCTGTGGAGGTGGGTGAGTGCTATGGTCCTATGGTTTCTCTCGACTCACCGCTCCAGGATAGATTTTGACTCTTCAAACATACCAGAGACGCTATATGCGATCCCTGACTCTGCTTCTGGTACGCAAGCTATTTTAATTAGTTCCCCGCATCCAGTGCAGGCGGGAGGGATTGTTAATTGCGCTACCGAACTGCCCCTAATCAAAACGAAACAAAACGGCCTAAACCCAGCCATCAGAAAACACAGAATTTTTTTTTTTTTTCAATGTGTCAATCACTCTCGAGTCATCTGGGACCCACGAGCTAAGCCCAAGGGACTACTAGGGGGGCACTTGAACATTCGTAGTGTCATTCCAAAAAGTGATCAAATTCAACATCTACTCACAGACTCCAACCTTGACTTCCTCTGCCTCTCAGAGACATGGCTCCATAAACACTCTCCATATGCTGCTGTGATTGTGCCTGGCTACAATGTTTTCAGGAGAGACAGGATTGAAGGAAGAGGAGGGGGTGTGATTATTTACATTAAAGAACATATCCGATGTAAACAAATTGAGTGGTCATGTGATAATGAACTAGAATGTATCGGCCTGAACGTTACACTGTCTCCCCAAATGTCTTTTACCCTCATTGGAATGTATAGGCCACCTTCCACCAAAACTGTGTTTTTTTGATCAGTTTAATACCATGCTTAGGGAATGTGATTTTGGGAAAGAGGTCATCTTAATGGGAGATTTTAACATTAATTATGAAGACATGTGTTGTAGGAAAACCCTCAAATGGATCACTAATACCTTTGACCTTACACAGCTAGTTAAAGGGTCAACCAGGGTGACTTGTTGCTCTAAAACACAGATTGATTTGGTGTTCAGTAATAAACCAGAGAGAGTGACTAAATCATTCAATATGGTAACTGGGCTGTCTGATCATAATCTGACACTCATAGCCAGAAAGCTGTCTAAGAGCAGGTTTAACCTCTTTACTGTTAGAAAGCCGGATCAACTCAGAATACCTAAGAGTGAATTAAACTATTTTGAAAAAGCAATTAAGGGAATGAACTGGAATGATCTCGTCCTATACAGACGTGGAAGCTGATAGTCAGGTTTTTCTATCCACAATCCAGACTACAATAAGAAAAAAAAAACACAGAAACGGCCAACTGCTTTCTTCTGGAAAATGTGAAGTCCAAGATGGATAAAGGGGGTGCTGTTGGGGCTGTGTTTCTGGACCTAAGGAAGGCTTTTGATACTGTTAACCATGAGATTCTCATCACAAAATTGTCCAAGTTCAACTTTTCCCCTGATGCCTTGAGATGGATGAAATCATACCTTGAAGGCAGAACTCGGTGTGTCAGAGTGAGCAATGAGCTGTCGCCCCCTCGTAGCTATGATGTGGGCGTACCCCAAGGGTCAATACTGGGGCCCCTCCTGTTCAGCCTGTACATTAATGATCTGCCTTCTGTCTGTACTGGGTCTGAAGTTCAAATGTATGCAGATGATACAGTGATATATGTGCATGCAAAGAGCAAACAACAAGCTGCACAAGAACTCACTACTGTAATGGTCCAGGTTACAAAGTGGCTCAGTGACTCGTGTTTGCATCTCAATGTGAAAAAAACTGTTTGCATGTTCTTCACAAAGAGGGCAACAGATGCTACTGAGCCAGATGTCTATGTGTCAGGGGAGAAGCTCCAGGTGGTATCCGATTTTAAGTACCTTGGCATCATACTTGATTCCAACCTCTCTTTTAAAAAGCATGTGAAAAAGGTAATTCAAATAACTAAATTCAATCTAGCTAATTTCCGATTTATACGAAATTGTTTGACTACAGAGGTAGCAAAACTGTACTTCAAATCTATGATACTCCCCCACTTAACATACTGCTTGACGAGTTGGGCCCAAGCTTGCTGTACAACATTAAAACCTATTCAGTCTGTCTACAAACAGGCTCTCAAAGTGCTTGATAGGAAGCCCAATAGCCATCATCATTGTCACATCCTTAGAAAACATGAGCTCTTGAGTTGGGAAAATCTTGTGCAATACACCGACGCATGTCTTGTATTCAAGATCCTTAATGGCCTGGCTCCCCCTCCACTCAATATTTTTGTTAAACAGAAAACCCAGACATATGGCAGCAGATCCACAAGGTCTGCCATGAGAGGTGACTGTATAGTTCCCCTAAGGAAAAGCACCTTTAGTAAATCTGCATTCTCTGTGAGAGCTTCCCATGTCTGGAATACACTGCCATCAGACACACATAACTGCACCACATATCACACTTTCACAAAATGCTTGAAGACATGGCTAAAGGTCAATCAGATTTGTGAACATGGTCCCTAGCTGTGTGTTGCGGCTTTCCATGTTGTCTGTTGTCTGTAGCTTGTGAGGTGTGGAAACACGTTGTTGCTTTTATGAATTTTGTTGAATTTTGTTCTATGTTGCTCTGTCTGTATGCTATGTCTTGCTTGTCCTATGTTGCTATGTCTATGGTGCTATTGTCTATATTGTAATTGTTTTTAATAACCTGCCCAGGGACTGCGGTTGAAAATTAGCCGGCTGGCTAAAACCGGCACTTTTACTGAAACATTGATTAATGTGCACTGTCCCTGTAAAAATAAAATAAACTAAACTAAAAAAACGAAACTAAAATAGGGATGGCTGGGTCCGGTCACAATGACTATCCAGTCCACTGGACCCTCTGAGTCACATGTCACAATGTCACAGGGAAAGTGTCAGCGTGTCATCGTCCAGCAGAGAAGAGAGGCCACAGAGACACATTTAGCAACACACAATACAATGTGGACACTCACAAACAAGCCGATTGTGAATCATTGCTTAGAAGTTTACAAGTGCATTTAGTTAACAAAGAAGTGAAGCAGAATGTTCGATCACTATGTCCTGAATGAGATGCATTCTGTAATCTCTGACTTAGAGACTCAGACTTACCATTACTTTCTACTGCAATGTTAGGATCATTGTCAAATAATCATATAACTGTGGGTTATTTTAGGTGAAAGACTATAAACAGGCTATTGAATGCAACTTAATGAATAGAATATGGGACTTAGTATTGTGGATACACAATTGTGTCGTAATGACGCACAACATGAACAACACACGCACATCCAGTCTTCACCCTAACTCAAGGTGACTGCGAAATAAAACATAAAAAACATGTTCTGTATCACAATTCCTCCATTAAAAAAACTCCCCTAGGCAACAGAAATGTTTGTGCATTTACATAAACATTCATATAAATGCATAAATATTTTGAACCAACAGAATCCACCCTCATACCCCTGCATGAGGGTAAAGGGGAAAGGGGGAGGGTGTGTATGTGAAGATACGTTTTAGCAGGAGGCTGAAAGGTGTGCTACACATGTGTTTAACTCCAAACTCTCTGCTTTTAGTTACGCTCCCTCGAGGTCGGGACATGGCATTCTATTAGTGGAACGGGCTGAGAGAATGTACGAGCTGAGAAGGATATGTGTGTGTATGGGGGGGGTCTGTCTGACACAGGGGGGCCATCACTGCTTTTTTGAATGAGTCCTCAGACACATGCAGACAAACAGACAAAAGTCTTGCAGGTGCCATAAACCTTCACCACACGTTCGGTCTGGCAGGAGCATCAGCCAGGAGCGAGCATGTCAGTTTGGGAGGTGGATGGATATTTTGAGGGGTGGAATGTATGAGGCTCATAATCTATCAGAGATGTGACATTGATGGGTCCTGGTTGTCTGGTAAGTTTGTGGATTTCGTGAGACTGGAGCAGGAGTCCTTGAGATTGTCCACATACACTCACCCCCCCCCCCTGACCTCCCCTCACTGTCTGCCTGACCAGACCCAGACTAATCAGAAAAAACAGCACTGGACACAGCCATGAGACCTGATCACGGACCATTCCACCCGAGGTGGACATGACTGATAACTGATCAAAAGAAAACTTGTTTTTCAACAGATTGTTTCATAATCTGTAATGCTGCAGCCATAGAGATCCTATTATCATGACACTAGGCGAGACCCAAATGCAGACACAGGAGGCAGATGGTTGGAGTTGAAGATGTTTAATTAACAAAGGGAATAGGCAAAAGGACGGTCGTGGACAGGCAAAAGGTCATAACCAGATCAGAGTCCAGGAGGTACAGTGGCAGGCATACTCGAGGTCAGGGCAGGCAGAATGGTCAGGCAGGTGGGTACAGAGTCCAGAGCAGGCAAGGGTCAAAACCCGGAGGACTAGAAAAAGGAGAAAAGGCAAAGCAGGAAAATTAGAAAAAAACGCTGTTAGGCTTGGACATACCACAGGGATAAATACACTAGGGAAAACAAGCGATACCTGGAGGGGGTGGAGACAATTAACGAAGACAGGTGAAGCAGATCAGGGTATGACAGTACACCCCCCCCCCCCATGGGGCGCCACCTGGCGTGATACCTGGGCACATACCTAGTTGACTGGGGTGTCGGTGGTGGAAGTCGGCGATGTGGGCTGGATCCAGGATGTCTCTAGCGGGAACCCAGCACCTCTCCTCCGGGTCGTAACCCTCCCAGTCAACCAGGTACTGGATACCCCTGTGGTCGAACACCCAGAAGACGTCTCACAGTGTATGCCGGATGGCCATCAATGACACGAGGAGGGGGTGGGCCTGGGGACAGAAGACAAAGAACTGTGAGACATGGGTTTAATTCTCGACACATGGAACATAGGGTGAATACGGAGGGTACGGGGTAACAAGAGATGGACAGCAGTGGAACTCAGGACTCTGGAGATGGGAAAAAGACCAATAAAAAAAGGGGACAGTTTGCGGGACTCTACCCGAAGGGGCAGGTCCCTTGTGGACAGCCATACCCTCTGCCCAATGCGGTAGCAGGGAGCTGGAGTCCAGCGACGGTCCACTTGTCGACGATACCTGGAGTCGGTCTTGAGAATAGCCGCCTTGGCTCTTCTCCAGGTACGTCAACGGCGGTGGACAAACATCTGGGCCAAGGGTACGCTGACCTCCTGCTCTTGTTCAGGGGAGAGTGGAGGCTGATACCTCATGGAGCACTCAAAAGGGGAGAGTCCCGTGGCAGAACTGGGAAGAGTGTTCCAGGCATACTCCACCCAGACCAGTTGACAGCTACAGGTAGTGGGGTTGGTTGAGATCAGGGACCTTAAGGTGGTCTCCAGGTTTTGATTGGCTCGCTCCGTTAGTTTGGGGATGGAATCCGGATGATAGGCTGGCCAACGACCCAATAAGGGTGCAGAATGCCTTCCAGAACTGAGACAAGAACACCAATCGGAGACCATATCAACCCGGAGTCCATGGATCCGGAAGACATGCTGCACCATAAGCTGGGCAGTCTCCTTGGTAGAAGGTAGTTTGGGGAGAGGGATGAAATGGGCGGTCTTGGAGAACCAGTCGACTACCGTAAGAATGACAGTGTTGCCATCAGACGGAGCGAGCCCAGTGACAAAGTCCAGAGATATGAGACCAGGCATGATGAGGACCCAGTAGTGGCTGCAGGAGGCCAGAAGGAGCTTGCTGTGGAGTCTTGCTTTGAGCAGAGACTTCAGGGACCATTGTGGGCCACCAGAAAAGTTTATCGAACGAAGGCTAGAGTACCACGGGACCCTGGACAACAGGTCAGCCTGGAGGAATGAGCCCATTCCAGGACCTGGGACCAGACTGAATTAGGGACAAACAGCCAGTTAGCCAGGCCCCCTTCAGGTCCAGGCTGGGAGCGTTGTGCCTCGCGGACCAGGTTCTCAATACCCCAATCCACAGTGGCAGCAAGGCATGAGTTGTGGAGAATGGTTTCAGAGGTTGAGGGTGTGGCAAAGGAGAGGGAGATGGTGAAGTTATATCTGGTGAACAAGAGGGCCCAATGGGCCTTCCTGGAGTTGAGGCGCTTGCATGTATGGAGATATTCCAGGTTTTTATGGTTGGTCCAGACCAGGAATTGCTGTTCTGCTCCTTCCAGCCAGTGCCTCCACTCTTCCAACACCATCTTGACAGCCAGGAGTTCTCAGTTGCCAACATCGTGGTTCCTTTCAGCAGGATTGTGATGATGTGACAGGAAGGTACAGGAATGAAGCTTCTGGTCCTGGGCAGATCGCTGGGAAAGGATGGCCCCCACGCCAACACCCGACGCATCCACTTCCACCACAAATTGACGCGAGGGGTCCGGATGGATGAAGATGGGAGCTGTTGTGAACCGATGCTTCAGGTCGACAGCTGGAGACCATTTGAACAGTACCTTGGGAGAGGAGAGTGCCAAGAGGTTGACCGCCAGGGTACTGTAGTGCCAAATTAAATGATGGTAGAAGTTTGAAAAACCAAGAAACCGTTGCAACTGCACCCTGGACGTTGGTTGAGGCCAATCCACCACTGCTTTCACCTTTCCGGGATCCATCTGAACATTGCCCTCAGCAATGACAGATCCAAGAAAGGTGATAGTAGAGAGGTGGAACTCACACTTCTCGGCTTTCCCGAACAGTTGTTTCTCCAGGAGGCGCTGGAGGACCTGTCTCACATGAAGAACATGTTCTTGTGCAGATCGGGAAAAAAACAGGATGTCGTCAAGGTACACGAACACAAACCGGTTTAGCATGTCCCGAAGAACATCATTGACCAACGCCTGGAAAACAGCAGTTAGTCCAACAGGCATGACCTGTTGGTTAGTCCAAATGGCATGACCTGGTACTCATAATGTCCACTGGCTGTGTTGAAGGCTGTCTTCCACTCAGCCGCCTCGTGTATCCAAACCACGTGGTAGGCATTTCGAAGGTCCAACTTGTAAAATATGGTGGCCCCCTGGAGAGGTTCAAACGCCGAGGAGAGGTAGGGGTAACGATTCTTGACAGTAATGTCATTAAGTCTCAGGTAGTCAAATCACGGACGCAGGGTCTTGTCCTTCTCCACAAACAAAAACCCTGCCCCTGCAGGAGATGCAGACAGACGGACGGCCCCAGTGGCCAGAGACTCCTCTATGAACTCCTCCATAGCTATGGTTTCCAGTCCAGACAGAGCACAATCGACCCCAAGGTGGTGTAATGCCTGGGAGAAGATCAATGGCACAATCAAAAGGACGGTGTGGGGAAGGGAAGTAGCATGTGCCTTACTGAAGACTTCCAGGAGGTCATGGTATTCTGTGGGGATAGCAGAGACATCCACAGTCTTGCTAACATCCTGAGGAAGGCTGTGCTGCTTGAAGGCAGTGGGAATGGCAAAAGTGGTCCAGTCAATCACAGGATTGTGCTTCTGGAGCCAGGAAAATCCCAACACAACTGGAACATGGGGAGATGTAATGAGGAGGGACTGTATTGTCTCACCGTGGTTACCACAAACCCATAATTGAATGGGCACAGTACTATTGGTGACTTCCCCTATAGAGTGGCCAGTGCCCTAGCATCCATGGGCACAGAGAGAGGCTGAGTGGGAATACCAAGCTCCGAAGCTATCATGACATCCATAAGATTTTCATCAGCCCCAGAGTCAATGAGCACTTGGAGAGACTTAGATTGCTCTCCCTACAGCACAACCACAAAAAAAGTGTGCGGGTGATGGGAATTAGGGGACTCCGTCTGACTCACCATGGTACTGGTACCCACTAAAGACAAGGGTTTCCTAATAGGGCAGGTAGCTATAAAATGTCCTTTCCCTCCACAGTACAGACAACAGTTACTGTTCATCCTCCGTGAGCGCTCCCCAACTGATAACCTAGCTCTTCCCAACTGCATAGGCTCAGGAGTATCCAACTCACCTTTTGTAAATTCACGAGAGAGCTCGGGTGGTTCCGACTCCTCTCGGAAGAGCTGCCTTCGGAAACTTCGGGATTCCATAGGAGGTGAATGCGTCATATCGGGTGCACAAGTGTGCCTGAGACCAGACCTCCTCTCACTCTTGTGTTCCCTTAGGCGTCCATCAATTTTAATGGTTAAAGCGATAAGGGAGTTGAGATCCACCGGCAGTTCCCGACCAGCTAGCTCATCCTTAACCTCCTCAGATAATCCGTGCAGAAAAGTATTGAAAAGAGACTCCGGATTCCAGGCACTCTCAGCGGCCAACGTGTGAAAGTCCACCGCGTAGTCTGTTACACTACGGGAGTTTTGAAGTAAGTCAAGCAGTTTTCTGGCTCCCTTTCTCCCGGAAACCAGAGACTCAAAAACCTTTCTCACCTCTGCCATGAATTCCTCCAAATGGCCGCAAATGGCAGATTGTTGTTACCAAACTGCCGTAGCCCAGGAGATCGTCCTTCCCAACATTAGCATAATTATATACGCTAACTTCGATCGGTCTGAAGAAAACGAAGATGGCTGTAGCTCAAAAATAAGAGAGCACTGAGAAAGAAAACTTTGGCAGGTACCAGGATTCCCCGAATATCGCTCTGGAGGAGGTAAGCGGGGCTCACGGAGTGTCGGGATAAGCTGTACAAACTCACCACAGATAGGAAAAAAATTCCTAGGTGATTGGTTTTTTTACAGAGGTAGCAGACAGTCTGAGCTAACTCCCTGATTTGCTCCATAATAGTCTTTAACCCATGGTCCTGACGCTCCATCAAGGAACTAAGCTCTTCCAAAAGACCCTGTAACAACTCCTCATGTCTCCCAATGGTGGCTCCCTACAGGGAGACAGTGTGGCAGAGCTGGTCCAATTCTGCTGAGTCTGTCATGGCTAGTTAGGACTATCATGACACAAGGAGAGAACCAGATGCAGACACAGGAGGCCGATGGTTGGAGTTGAAGATGTTTAATAAACACAAAGGGAATAGGCAAGAGAATGGTTGTGGAGAAGGCAAAAGGTCATAACCAGAGTCCATGAGGTACAGAGTGGCAGGCAGGCTCGAGGTCAGGGCAGGCAGAATGGTCAGGCAGGCGGGTACAAAGTCCAGAAAACAAGCGACACATGGGAGGGGATGGAGACAATAACGAGGACAGGTGAAACAGATCAGGGTGTGACACCTATAAATTGTTTAAATTATTCTAATTATATGACTGTGGCAGTCAGTCGGTGGTGGAGTCAGACGCACATAGAGAAAAGCTCCAAAAGCATGGTAGCACATTCCCCTCTCTCTTCAGCTCCCCCCACCCACTCTCACCCGCTCCATCTCTAGCCTCTCTCTCTCTTGTCCCCAGGTCCCTGTGATCATTTCACTTGCAACTGATCACTGAGGAATTTCTCTTCAGCGGCTTTGATAAAATATTCTTTCTCTTGTCCCCCTCCCCTGAACCACAGCCGTACTCATACGAGCCATATGAGTCAGTCAGAGCAGAGCGGGGGCCTTGACTTGGTCTCACAAAGGTTTAGCAACAATCCAATTCAATGCAGCGCAGAGGAGATGCCAAATGAAAGCGATGAACATCTGAGTCCTTTTTAGGTTTTCCAAATGTTGTTTATTTTCTTTGGAGAAAAAAGGTAAAAAGTTCTGAAAGTAGCCTAAGTTATTGCATTCAAGTTGAAATTCAAAACCACAGTAATCACGCTAGCTGTTACAATGGCTCTATGTAACACACACACACACACACACACACACACACACACACACACACACACACACACACACACACACACACACACACACACACACACACACACACACACACACACACACACACACACACACACACACACACACACACACACACACACACACACACACATTAGATTGCCAACCTCTAAGTTGACCTGGCATTGAAGGTTAACAAAGGCATCTCTAACACCCATGAGGTATCATTCAACAAACCAATCAGTGGATGAAAGAGGACACAGAGAAAGCACACCAAATCATTGGTTTTGGGAAGAGCCGTACTACTATTCCCAACCTCAGTCTGTTTGTGCTGCCATGCCAACTCCTTTTCACCTTTTGTCATGCCAACTTGTCACTCATTGTCATTCCAACACCTTGTTACCTTTTGTCATGCCAAATTGTCACTCATTGTCATTCCAACACCTTGTTACCTTTTGTCATGCCAACTTGTCACTCATTGTCATGCTAAATATTTGACATCTATGGACTTGGCAAGAGCCCACACAAATCTGGGACCAGGCTATATATAACCCATTTAGGTATAAGTGGTACCCTGCATCACCATAGCTACCATCACCATACTCCCCACCCCTACCAGGTGCATTCAAGCAATCCCAGGCTCTATTGCAGCAGCAGTAGTTCATTTTCCAGCAAAAATACCCAGACATCAGTGGTGTAGTCGTGGTGAATGGAGAAGTGGGTATACTTTCATCTGGCAAAATGAAGGGTGCCCTGTGTGAAAGATTATATGAGAAAGCTCTTCTATTGAACAAGCTAAGTAAAGAGGCTAGTCTAAACTGTGGAACTCATGGGAATAAATGCACAGTTCTCGTTATGAATGTGAATATCAGGAGTCAGAGAACGGAGAGGAGTGCGGATCTGTCCTTTGCTGAAATCTTTTATTTGACTTTTGCGTGCTCAGCCAGAGCTGGCCAAGCCACATTACCTGCCCGTGGTGCTGAATAATATAAGCTTACATTATAGTTTACCACTCACACTTTTCAAACCCACATTTACAAATGTGTGTGTATGGCGTAACTTGCATATAACTTCCACTACACCACTGTCCAACACATGTACTGTAAGTTAGAAATTGTGCAATAACAACAAAAAATACAACAGGCCGGTTATTATTGCCAAGTGCACAACTACTAATAAAACAGGCCAGTTATTATTGCCAAGTAGGCAGCGCAAGTGCACAACTACTGATAAAACAGGCCGACTGTCCGAGTCCGACAGTGAACAAACATAATGAAATATTTGTATCACCTACATATTCAGAGAGAGAGAGAGAGAGAGAGAGAGAGAGAGAGAGAGAGAGAGAGAGAGAGAGAGAGAGAGAGAGAGAGAGAGAGAGAGAGAGAGAGAGAGAGAGAGAGAGAGAGAGAGAGAGATAGAGAGATAATCAACAGTTATTTCCATCCACACACAGCTGAAAGCCATGTCAAACATACTGTGTGTTGGTTTACTGTTTATATTAGAGAAAAGAAAGAAAGAAAGCCCTGAAAGTGAGAGGGTGAGGCTAATGTCAATGAGTTTAAACATACATGTCACCTGGGGAGTGTTAGAGCGCATGTGTGTGTGTAAATACGAGAGTGTGTGTCTGTGTCTTTGCTAGTTTCAGTGTGTTACAAAAGGAAGGGAAGGACAGTGTGCGTATCCCATGTCAACAGAACTCAAATATAGCCTTGTTTAATCAGACAGACAGACTGGGACATAATGACTGACTGGGGTGACATGGGAGAGGCTCCACCCGTCCTCCTAAATAAATTGTTGCCCACTTTTTTAGTTTTTGATTTGTTAAAAAAGTTTGAAATATCACCCCTCCCCCTCACTCTCCTCCTAGCCCCATTCTTAAAGATTTGTCCAGCACAAACAATCAAGTCTGTCTCTCTCTCAGAGCACAAAGCTGTTTGGCGTGGGCGGCCAGCAGCACAGAGACAGAGGCCGGAGTTTGGTTCAGTTCCATTCAGCAGACAAGTGCAGTGATAAATTGAAATAATCAACATATTATTAGATCAAATTGACCACTCCCACTCAAAGAAGCGATCTACAGCAGGCCTACAGGCACAACAAGTGGATTTAGGACCATGGTCAGCTCATCGGCCAGACACCAGCTCGGCACTGGATTGGAATACGCACAAACTGTTTATTGTGCTATTGCACAAAGAAGCAATATAGAATACAAAGCCCTGAAAGTGTTTTTAATAATCCAAAACGTGCACACTTTTGCCATATGAAAACAGCCACACAAAATACAATACATACACTTTAGGCCTATAGCTTGAACTGTACCGTGGGTATGAAATGAATAGCTCACTTTCAATAAGAAAACACTTCTGTATGGGCATTCAGGCATGAACAAATTAAATCACTATACATAATACCACAGCGGGTCTAAATACAATAGTTTGCTGGAACCAGCCTACCAAGGCAGGCATGAAAACATGAAATCATCATACATAACCTAATATCACAGTGGATGAATAAAGTAGCTCAGTTTGAGTCAAACACATATATGCCTGGCCTACCAAAGCAAGCATGAAAACATTAGGCAAAATCATAAATAAACAGTATTCAGGCTAACCTTTCTTGTGTGTTTCACGTTTTACAGCCCAGCCTTGATATAGAAGATGGAGATTATTTCATCATAGTCCAGAGACACTAAGTTCCGTTTCAAGGGACATCAGGGCTAAATTGTTGAGACTTGCAGTCAGCATGGAAGATGTGATCAATGTTTCGATACAAACTGTAGTGGAGAAGAGTATCGGCAGTACATGAAGTCATAAGAAGGGTGAGGATGGCCCTTAATAATCTATTGATGTTAGAGCTGCAGCTATCCAAAACTTCAATAAGGGATGGACAGTAAAGGGGCTGAATAATTTTGCACGCCCAATTTTTTAGTTTTTGATTTGTTAAAAAAGTTTGAAATATCCAATAAATGTCGTTCCACTTCATGATTGTGTCCCACTTGTTGTTGATTCTTCACAAAAAATACAGTTTTATATCTTTATGTTTGAAGCCTGAAATGTGGCAAAAGGTCGCAAAGTTCAAGGGGGCCGAATACTTTCGCAAGGCACTGTATACTTTTTCTATTGCGTTATGGACTGTAAGTTTGTTTATGCCATGTGTAACTCTGTGTTGTTTTTTGTGACGCACTGCTTTGCTTTATCTTGGCCAGGTCGCAGTTGTAAATGAGAACTTGTTCCCATGAATCAAATAAAATTGTTGTCAAAAACAGTAGGAGAGAAACATATATTGCCTACTGGTGAGTCAGCTGGATCAGAAGATGGTAAAGAAGAGGGCATAGATTCGGCCACATCCTTAAAAAGTACAATAACTCCAGAGGGGATTACATCAAAAACTACAGCAAATACCTTTGGAGTTATTGGTACTTTATGAAAATCCAAAAATGTGGCATATTTAAATAAAATACCTCATTACACGGTTGACTCACCAATAGAAGATTGTTTTGGAACCATTTCTCCTAAAACAAGGACTTGCCGTTGTATAAGATATCTCTCTTGTTCCAGGTTATCTGTGTGAAGAAACATTGTGTGTGTAGATCAAAGACAATGCTAAAAGGGATTGTTCATGGAAATTAGATACATTTGTAAGGATTCTTTCAATAACACAGTAGGAGAAATGTGAGGCCACCTAAATTAGAAAAAACATACTCCGAGATAAAATTCAATATATTTGTAGGATTATTCAGGAATTGCTTAATCCAATTCATCTTGAAAGTGTTATTCACGTGGGGAAATCAAGAATATTGAGACATGGGCATGAAAAATAAAGTAAAAATCCCAAAATAGTATAAAACTCACCGGAGACCAAATCTGAGTAGTGAGTAGTGATCACTACTGAGTAGTGATATTATTTTAGATGTGTCTATTTCTCATAAACTCTGACTGGTACTCATCTATAATGGCATCCAAAAACAGCCCTTAATTTTTTAGGCGGGACAAGTGCTATTATCTTATAATCATTATTTAAGAGGCCAACTGGACAGAAATTATCAATGACTAAGAATTAGAGTAATTAAACCTTGCGATACTAGTGTGAGGGAGTACTTCATTGGCTATACTCTCAGAGACTGAGTACACTTAAAATAGAAAGGGAGCCAATTCTTTGAAAACAACTTTGTAGAATTGCAATAATACCATTAACCCCAGGGGATTTGTTCATTTTAAGGTGATCAATAGCCTCTATAATTTCCTCTAAGGAGATGGCTTTATCACACAAGTGTTGCTCAGAAGAATCAATAGAGGTAACATTTCCAAGAGAATCGAAGAACTGTGCTGCAGATTCCTCACAGTACTAAGAAGTATATACTGTAAGTTCCTGTAAAAATGGTCACAGTAGTTGGTAATTATCCTAGGATCATCAGAGATCATATCATTCACATTTAACTGTTGAGTAGTGTTACTTCTACAGGTCTGAAAAAAATACGCAGTGTTAGGCTCAGGGCAGGCGTTATGGGCAGGTCTTTGGGGGCCTGGCCTGCTCTAACTTATTTCCTGATCCTCCCTACCGTACCTCCCTGTCTGTCTAAATAAAATACTGATTTGACAGATGTGCACTGACAGAAAGACCCATCATTGTCAGATGAAGCATTCGAGCAAGTGCAACAGCGCCCCTCTGTCTCAGTATGTGTAGACCATGTATCTGATGCTGTCTGGACTAAAACAGTATTGCATGACATTCTCTTTTTTTTCCAGACCGCAGCAGATACATGTCCCTACATATTGTTAGGTCAGAAGGGCGCTGGTGCGGTCGATCGGATGCTATTTTTGACCTAACGTGCGAAGGTAACATACTTTTTGAAGTGGTAACTTTTATAATAATTTGAAAACATCATGACTGGTTGTGTTCATGCCACGTAAAAAAGGGTAGGCTGAACCTACACCTCCGAGGCACAAGCGCAAAAAAGCCAGAATTGTGCGAACTGAGCAGGTGCCCAAGCCACCACCATGAGACAGGAGAGGGGACAGCACAGTTCGGAATAGAACAAGCCAGAGAGAATTCTACAGGCTAGTTATGGGCATTCCGGCTCTTTTCAGTGAGCCGGCTCGTTCGACTCAGCTCACCAAAAAGAGCCGGCTCTTTTGGCTCCCACACGGCTCTTTAAAAAAAAGTTATGTATTTAAAAATGCATTGGTTTGTTATGAAAAATAATGCTATTAAACATTTGCATTTAAAGTACAACGTTTTAATGTATATAAACAAAGTGTATATAAATGTAACCATTCAAAACTAATACAATCTGAACAACATAATAATAGAATATTGCTCCATATCAAAGAAAAATAAATAACAATGTGCAAAACTGCAGCATCCCAGTGTTTTCTTATTTCTATTTTCTCTCTATACTTTATTGCCATGTTAAAACCAGCAACACACAGCAATGCTGACCATATTTTGCTTTTATGAGAGATTTGCATTCAGAAATGCAAGCTGCCTCACTTGAGGGGCTGATGTGGTTTCTCCTCTTAGTAATTATTTGTCCTGTTTTCGAGAAGACCCTCTCAGAGGGAACGGATGTGGCCACTATGCAGTCTCCCTGTTATGACTTTAGTAAGTTGTGGGTAGACAGAGGCCTTGTTCTTCCACCAGCTCAGAGGATCTGCAGATCTTTGGATGAGGGGTTCCTCCAAATAGGATCGGACCTCCATTATGGCATCTGCTGAGGGATTCCTTTGTGCTGAATCCCCAGTTGCTCTCTAGTCATCAGCATCCAAACAAATTGCTCCCAGGATGAACTAGACTTTTGGAGGTCTACAATTCATTTCCTGAGGTTTTAGCTGATTTCTTTTGCTTTTCCCACGATTTCAAGCAAAGAGACACTGAGTTTGAAGGTAGGCCTTGAAATACATCCACAGGTACACCTCCAATTGACTCAAATTATGTACATTAGCCTATCAGAAGCTTCTAAACCCATGACATCATTTTCTGGATTTTTTCAAGCTGTTTTCCCTCATTAAAATGCACATCTATTTATAACATTTTTGACATGCATTTTTCTGGATTTTGTTGTTGTTATTCTGTCTCTCACTGTTCAAATAAACCTACCATTAAAATTATAGACTGATCATTTCTTTGTCAGTGGGCAAACGTACAAAATCAGCAGGGGATCAAATACTTTTTTCCCTCACTGTATATAATACTGGATTAAATAATGATGTAGTAATAACTGCTTACTGTACCTCCCTCCACTGATCTCCATAGTGACCTGCTCAAAGGGTTCCAGGACTCTCCACACCTCCTCCACCACCACCTCCTATTCCTCTTGGGTCAGAGCATCAACAGGTGCATTGACAATGGCCAGGGGCACCAATTTGTAAGTCGCTCTGGATAAGAGCGTCTGCTAAATGACTTAAATGTAAATGTAAATGTAAGAGATGATGGCATCCTTTGACTCAAGATACCGCATCAACATATAAAATGCAGTCTTGTTTAGGCCTTAGCTCAGACATCCCCATCTGGCGTTGTGTAGACTTTAGTTTTCCAGCACCTACTGTGCTCCTGTGGAAGTGTTCCACAGCTGCTTTCACTTTGTCCACAGTGGGCTTCATCACCGTCAGAGCATCTCTAACAATCATGTTAATTGTGTGGGCAAGACATGGATGATGGGTCCATTTTAAAATGTTCATGGCTTTGGTTGTTAGCTGCATTGTCATTAACACAACATACCACTTTTTCATCTACTTGCCTTTCTCTGTCCACTCTCAACAGTTCCTCTGCCAAGTTCTCTGAGGTGTGTCTGTCGAACTCAAAGCAGTTCAGAAGACAGCTAGACATCGAAAAGTCTTCATGAAGTGACATGTAACCGACATGTAAGAAGTGGCTACCCCTGATGTCCAGCAGTCAGTGGGAAGGCAAACTGCAGTTGCTTTTTGGACTCTTTCTCGCACTTAAGCCTGTGAGCTCTCGTATAGTTGTGGAAAAAGTGATTTTGAAAGGGCTTTCCTGTTTTCAGTTGTGTACATTGAATTTAGACTATTGCTATTAATTTCTAAAACCTCTGTCCTCCACGATCGAAAATGGCTGAAAATCGGTGGCAATCATTTTACCCAATGCAATATCAATTTGGCCTTGTTTTGCTACAGACATAGACTTTGGCATAAACTGGTCCATAGAAGACTGCGATGTTGTGGGTCGCAGAGTAAGCCTACTTGACTGAGTGGATACATCTCCACGTGTGGAGGTACTGGCTCCACCACTATCACTAGCAGGCCCGCTAGTTTCTGGAAGTTTCTGGAAGCTGATGTTCTGAAAGAGCTGCAAAATCTGGACCCCTACAAATCAGCCGCGCTAGACAATCTGGACCCTCTTTTTCTAAAATTATGCCCCGAAATTGTTGCAACCCCTATTACTAGCCTGTTCATCCTCTCTTTCGTATTGTCTGAGATCCCCAAAGATTGGAAAGCTGCCACGGTCATCCCCCTCTTCAAAGGGTGAGACACTCTAGACCCAAACTGCTACAGGCCAATATCTATCCTACCCTGCCTTTCTAAGGTCTTCGAAAACCAAGTTAACAAACAGATCACTGACCATTTTGAATCCCACTGTACCCTATCCGCTATGCAATCTGGTTTCCGAACTGGTCATGGGTGCACCTCAGGCACGCTCAAGGTCCTAAACGGTATCATAACCTCCATTGATAAGAGACAATACTGTGCAGCTGTATTCATCGACCTGGCCAAGGCCTTCAGCTGTGTCAATCACTACATCCTCGTCGGCAGACTCAACAGCCTTGGTTTCTCAAATGACTACCTTGCCTGGTTCACCAACTACTTCTCAAAGTTCAGTGTGTCAAATTGGAGGGCCTGTTGTCCGGACCTCTGGCAGTCTTTATGAGGGTGCCACAGGGTTCAATCCTCGGGCCGACTCTTTTCTCTGTATACATCAATGATGTCGCTCATGCTGCTGGTGATTCTCTGATCCACCTCCACTCAGAAAAAATCTTTCTGTCAACTTCTGGCCCTTCTTTGGACACTGTGTTAACAAACCTCCAGACAAGTTTCAATGCCATACAACTCTCCTTCCGTGGCCTCCAACTGCTCTTAAATGCAAATAAAACTGTGGACAACTACAAATACCTACGTGTCTGGTTAGACTGTAAACTCTCCTTCCAAACTCACATTAAGCATCTCCAATCCAAAATTACATCTAGAATCGGCTTCCTATTTTGCAACAAACCATCCTTCACCCATGCTGCCAAACATACCCTTGTAAAACTGACTATCCTACCGATCCTTGACTTTGGCGATGTAATTTACAAAATAGCCTTCAACACTCTACTCAGCAACTTGGATGCAGTCTATCACAGTGCCATCCGTTTAGTCAGCAAATCCCCATATACTACCCACCACTGCGACCTGTATGCTCTCGTTGGCTGATCCTCGTTTCACATTCATCGCCAAAACCACTGTCTCCAGGTCATCTATAAGCCTTTGCTAGGTAAAGCCCTGCCTTATCTCAGCTCACTGGTCACCATAGCAGCACCCACCCGTAGCATGTGCTCCAGCAGGTATATTTTACTGGTCACCCCCAAAGCCAATTCCGACTTCGGCCGCCTTTCATTCCAGTTCTCTGTTGCCAATGACTGGAATGAAATGCAAAAATCACTGAAGCTGAAGACTTATATCTCCCTCACTAGCTTTAAACACCAGCTGTCAGAACAGCTCACAGATCACTGCACCTGTACATAGCCCTTCTGTAAATAGCTCATCCAACTACCTCATCCCCATACTGTTATTTATTTGATTTATTTTGCTCCTTTGCACCCCAGTATCTCTACTTGCACACTCATCTTCTGCACATCCATCACACCAGTGTTTAATTGCTATATTGTAATTATTTCGACACTATGGCCTATTTATTGCCTTACCTCATTTGCACACAGTGTATATAGACTTTTTCAATTGTATTATTGACTGTATGTTTGTTTATTCCATGTGTAACTCTGTGTTGTTGTTTGTGTCGCACTGCTTTGCTTTATCTTGGCCAGGTCGCAGTTGTAAATGAGAACTTGTTCTCAACTCACCTACCTGGTTAAATAAAGGTTGAATAAAAAAATTAAGATATAGAGACACGGTGGCTAAGAAAAACTCCCTAGAAAGGCAGGAACCTAGGAAGAAACCTAGAGAGGAACCGGCCTCTGAGGGGTGGCCAGTCCTCTTCTGGCTGTGCCGGGTGGAGATTATAAGAGTACATGGCCATTTAAGGCCAGTTTGTTCTTCAAGATGTTCAAACATTTATAGATGGCCAGCAGGGTCAAATAATAATCACAGTGGTTGTAGAGGGTGCAACAGAACAGTAGAAACTGAAGCAACAGCACAACCTGGTGGACTGGGGACAGCCCGGAAACAAGTTGTCCTGAGGCAGGATCCTAGGGCTCAGGTCCTCCGGGAGGTTGAGGGAGAGACAATTTGAGAGAGAAAACTTAAATTCACACAGAACATCAGATAAGACAGGAAAATTACACCAGAAATAACAAACTGACCCTAGCCCCATGACAGACTATTGCAGCGTAAATACTGGAGATTGAGACTTTGCTGTTCAAGTGAGCACAGCACAACAAGGTGAGTCCAAAAATGTATTGGATGATGTATTACATGATGTAATATGCCAGGGAGATATGTATACTGTATACTGTAGCTAAGAAAGTTGCACTAAGTATATGTTGTGCAGTAAACTCTTAGTAGCCCATGTGCCTCACCCTAATAATTTGGTCTATTTTCCCCTCTTAATTTCACCTACTGTTCTCTCTTGGTGGTGCACATGTAGCCTATAACCTGTTTTAGAGAAATGTAATCATTGAATATTGTAAGAGCTTTCATTGTCTGCTTTTATGCCCCCTTTATTTATCCTAAGGTTCTGACTTGGTGTGCAGGGAGAACACTGTAAGAACGGCTCATGTTCTGAATTCTGTCACTACATTTCAAAAGTGCTGAACAAATAGTTATATTGACTACATCCGTCCTAGCTCACTCATTAATGTCTTAATCAAACTTACGGATAGCCTTTTATCCGCTTGTCGTCCCCTTATGCCATAGTTTGTACATCTCAATTGTCAGTAGAAACCACATTTGTTGAAGCAAGTCAGCCATATCAGCAATGTTTTTTTAAAAGCAGTAAACGAGGCTGAATGAACTGTTTTACTGCCAGACAAGGCTCTGCTGATCACCAGGTGTAGCAGTGGTAAGATGTTGGAACTGCTGCTGGAACTCTGCTGTTGGGACAGCTTTATATAGGCCCTAACAGTTTGTGGGAACCGTTTGTCACCGGTATAGTGCAATTAATGTCATGTTTAGTGTTGTGTTGTTTAGTGGCTTTGCTGGCAGGCATCCCACATTTTTTTGTTTGCCCCACCAAGATTTACATGCTAGAATCGCCACTGATATACTGTAACATTTTCCTCTTCTATCCTTCTGGTCTTTGCAAGATCACTGCCATAGTTTCCTAAATATTTAGCAATTTAAAACTGTAGAAGTTCCCAGTTTGTCCTTTAGAGACTTTATTCCAAAAACGTAAAATAAAACGTATAATATCACATTTGACTATTTCATGTTTGAAGCTGGAGCTATTAAGTTTCCAGTATGAAGCTTTGGGTTGACTATAATTCCAGGGAAATATTGACTTGTAAGCAAATAGCTCTATGGTCTGTTAGAGGTGTTTGAAGAATATGAACAGAAACATGGTTTCTTAAGCCCTCTGAAACCAGTCAATAGTCAATAGGTCAGCGTGTGGTACATGTTTTGTTACACCAGGTATAGTCTCAAGAGGAAACTTCTCTCTCCACTAGATCCAACTTCTGCAAAAATAACTTTAGATTTGTATTCAGAGAAGTAGACTGCCACAGAGGCCACCTAAAAAGATAATTATCTAAAGCAATATTAGCATCTCCACCTATTAAGAGTAAGGATTTGGGAAATTTAGATAACCAATATAGAATTGGATTTTCTACAGGTTCAAGGACACAATTTTCTTGTTTTGAGTTGTAAATATTGACAGTAACTAAAATCGTTTGACTAATTTCAATTACAAGACAAAGATAATGACTTGAGTCACGATCTGAATGCAAACAAAACTTGTAGCAACACCTGACGATAGTGCTGAACCATGTGAAAGCCAAATATCATTACCCCATTGCGACCTCCAAAAGTTAGCATCATTTACAGTACAGTAGAATGAGATTCTTGAAGAAAAACAGCTGCTTAAACAAAAAGAAACAAGGCTTTACATTTTACACTGTTTCTTAACCCCCTAACATTAAGAGAAACAATTGACTTTTTATGATAAGAATGGCATAACACATGGCCCGGTAGACAGTGTTCCCCGCCTGCCAGGCACCGTTTTCATGCAGTTCTGTTAACGGCGGTGAGGGCAGGCAGGCAGGCAGCAGCGAAGGACACCATCTATCTGTGCCGCAAGGAGGGGGTGGGGGGAAAAAAAACTCACATAATACTTTTATTTCCCTTTTGACCCACATTCAAAGGGGGGGGGGGGTGCCCACCTGCAGGAACACCCCGAATTGAGGGCGGCAGTTGCACACTATTGGGGCTGGGCGATGGTGAGCTAGCTGGGCTGTGGAAGTCGAAGCAGTACCCATGCTAGCCTCCTCATTGACTGACGACAACTCTGACAGATTGGGCGCGGCCGTTGGAGGTAGTGGAGCAGGTGTTGTGTCTTCATACTCAATCTGTGATTTTTTTATGTGCATGAGTGAACTTTGTGTTGCCATATCTAGTGACTATCTACCTCACAGTCAGCTAGCTATTAGGTACGTGTGTGTGCATGTGGGGAAGGGGGGTACCATCTGATTTTTGAAAATTTCTGATTAGTCAGGAGACAATACAAACACCAAATCATATTGATTTAATTCATTTTTTGTAAGCCATCCTGATTGGGTGGCCCAGTATTCAATCTGGCGCTGCTGTGGCTTCGCCTTTGCCTACACCCACACACACACACACACAAACACACACAATGATGAGCAAATTCATTTTAGTGTGCCGGGGAACTAATTGGAACGCAGGCGCAGAGTGGTGGCGTTATGAGTGGGAAAGAAGTGATGGTTTATTCAAATTATATGTTTTCTCCTAACATACAGGATCATCATCACCCATAATTAACCTAGTTGCGAGGGACCCAGCGGGCCTGGGAGGGAAGAACCCCTGAGACCCATCCACCAGGCAGTCACCCCCCCACCTCCTCCAATTCCCACATGAGCCAAGGGTGCCAATGACAAAATGGTAGACTCCTAAAACTGTGGGCATTTCCATTAATTCCTTCATAATCCTCCAGGCTTCATTGACACCATTAGTCTATTAATTCTGTATGGATTTAGCCTTATTCATTTTCCTCAGCCACATTTTTAGCAAGCCATTTGTTTTTAAGAGCTGGACATAAGTACAATTTCCTGCAATCTGCGATCAGTCATCGGCAGAAATACTGTTTAACATGTCAAACGAGGAAAGGACAGTAATGGAAGCTAGAAGCGCAAACACTGTGTTTCACTGGTCTTCAGCTTCACTAGGCTGCTCTCTGACATCAGGGACTGGCCAGAGCCAGGTTTTAGACAAACTGCAAACTTCAGAGCACACAAAATAATTACTGCATTGGGAAGAAGCTTGTGCAATCATCCTTCAGAAAAGCATTCTAGTAAAAGCATCCATTCTAATAGCCAAAAGCGTACGGATCTATTCCTCAGTGGTGCCGGACAATTACCCAGTGAAAAATGCTGTCTAAGGCATCGCTCCTCTGTGTTATCAAAGCCAGTGCAGCTGTCTATTTGGACAAAAAGAAAGTATATTTTCAACACACAGACTTGGCAATGCAAGCTACAGCCTTCCCAAGCTCATGTGCCATACAGTAAAGAGCAAACCACAAGCAGATGTAAATATGAATGTGACTGTATGTGACTGTCATTCAAATTCCATTCACCCAGTTCAATGTAAAAGCAATAGGTTTAGGCACTACATGATACTCTGATTTACCCTATACCCATCATGAGGTTGCTACAACCTAGCCTATGAATTGAAGTTTACAACGTAGATGCACACAGGTCGAGAGAAAACATTTGAGCTGATAGACAGTGACACACTCAATACCACCTTGGTGTAGTCCAACAGTTGCAAACGAGTTTCTGTCGGACAAATTCAGGTATGTTTATTCCCGTTTTGTTTCTTTTAAGAAATGTTTGTCAACAGAATCAGCGGAATGAATACACCCTAGATCCCGCATAAACACAGTTCACTTTCATTACAGCCATGTTGTATTCCTTATCGCATGTAAGCGCTCTCCTCCTCTCAACTTTTCCCTTCGCTTGTGGACTGCAATGCACAATACATCAGCTGTATGTGACCAGGTGAAAAAACATTTCCAAGCTGAACCATATCACCACACAGCCTACATCGTTGTCACCATATTAGCTAAAGTAACGTCATAGCCAACATAGCTAATATAACTAACTCATGCAGTAACGTTACAGTGAACAGTCAGTCTATAGTTTAGCACTTACAACAATAAATTAGTAAAGCCAAAAGCTTACCTTGACCTGGAAGAGTTCCAGTGTTGTGTGGATAGTCATTGCCAGCTAGTTCACATAGTATACCTCTAATTGAGCAGGGTGTTTGAGTAGGCTAAACTAGATAGCCGCATTTGCTAGCTAAGTAATTGAAACTGAAAGTTTAAAAAAATGATTACATCTCTTACTCCTCCTTCATTTTGGAAAAAAATAACTATCGTCTTTCTCTGAGTCAACTACTCACCACATTTTATGCGTTTCAGTTCAAGCTAGCTGTAGCTTATGCTTTTAGCACTAGATTCATTCTCTGATCATTTGATTGGGTGGACAACATGTCAGTTCATGCTGCAAGTGCTATGATAGGTTGGAGGACGTCCTCCGGAAGTTGTCAAAATTACAGTGTAAGTCCAAGGAAGAGGGTGAGAACCATGAGCCTCCTAGGTTTTGTATTGTTGTAAATGTACCCAGAGGAGGACAGAAGTTAGTTGTCCTCCAGCTGCACCATGGTGCTACCCTTCAGAGTGCTGCTGAGGCTACTGTAGACCTTCATTGAAAAATAGTCTTTAATTAAATTATTTGGTAACGTGATTATATTTAGTATAGTTTTATCTAAAAAGGATAACATTTTAAAATGTTTTACAATCTATATTTTTATGAAATTCACTGAGGATGGTCCTTCCCTTTCTCCTTTGAGGAGCCTCCACTTGTATAGTACACCTTTATTTCAGTGATTAATGCAATCATAGGCAAATTCTCCCTTATTTTACAAGGTATATTTCCATGATGGAAAACACACCATTTGGCAGAGACCTCTTAACTGCTGCAAGTAGACCATTATGCATTAGTTGGTAAGAGTACAGAAAACAGATTGATATGAATAATTAGCTGTGCATTGAAAAGGCAAATGATCTATACAAACCTTTCAGTACACGGCACCATTGTACTGTGAGTAAAGCAGACCAGCTGCAAAAAATAGTTTGCTTCCAGTAGTATTATATTATTGCAGAAGGTCTGCATTATTTTTCACTCGATTCAGACCATGACACCAAGGAAAACCAAAAAAGTGAGGAATATGCAATTTCAAGGACTGAAAACAAAAGTGACAGAGTGGATGAATACAGTGACAGAGTGGATGAATACAGTGACAGAGTGGATGAATACAGTGACAGAGTGGATGAATACAGTGACAGAGTGGATGAATACAGTGACAGAGTGGATGAATACAGTGACAGAGTGGATGAATACAGTGACAAAGTGGATTAAAATAGTGACAAGATTGGATGAATACAGTGACACACTGGATGAATACAGTGTGTATATAGTTCGACTGACACTGGATGAACACAGTGTGTATAGTTAGTGTGGCTGCTGTGTGTGAGGCTGGGCCATGGCCTCAGTGGGATGATGATGACAGTAGAGCATGAAAGACACACGGATGCTAGGGGCCCCAGCTCCCTGTGTCCTACTGGGACATATATGTTAACATATATGATATGTTCCCTCATCCCTGGGGTGGACCTAGAAACCTGCTCAGACGCCTTTGTGTTTGTGTGTGAGAGAAAGGCATGTCCATGTGTTTTGTGGACAGGTTGTGTGAGGACGTTCCCTCATGATTTACTCACACCAGCCCTGGTAACCACTGCTGCTTTGTCCTTAAAAGAGGGAACATGTATGAGTGTATCTCTACTTAATCTATTTCTGCTGTCAATTCTTGCTCATTTATTTCCAACCAATAAACTGTTGAGGTTAATTGAATTAAATTCATAGGAAACGTGACCTCCTGACCTTTATGTACCAGAGAGATTCCACTGACTGAGAACACCTTAACACTTTGCTTAACCATCATTCCAACTTTATTGACAGTTTGTGTTAAGAAAGCAGCTCCACAATCAGCCATGTAAAAACGTAGAAACAAAAATTGAAGGCCACACACTGGAACTGATTGACAACAGACTGGAAACAGAGACCCCAGTTTAAAACGGACCTGGCAAAAGAGAGACATAGGGAGATGGAATGGTCCTTCACAGAAGGATAGCATTCAGGTGCTCTGGCAGCTGCACAATTACACTGCAAAGCCCTCCGTCATCAATTTGGAGAACATACAATTCGTTTTTTGAAAGATGCAATTTACTTTATTAATTATTTCAGCACTTTGAAGCTCTGTTGTCTTATTCGTGCTGAAAACAGATGTTGGGAACAGGGGCATCCACACTTTAGCAGGCTGCTGCGTGACCATTGCTGTGATGCAGGCTCTCTCTTGACACGTAGAAAAGTCCCACGTAGTTGATTTACGAGCTAATCTACTCTGCTCGCTTCACATCTCCTGCCATTCAAAATATACTGTAGATACGCTCACCCAGTTAAGTATCAAAGTAGATCAAATAAAAGTCAGACAGAGGAATATGAATGCTAAACAGTTCCAGGTAAAAGACGCTGCCTGCTGATTGGTCAAGGGCCTGTCGCTGGAGGCTGTCGTCATAGAGAGGCAGACATGGTGAAGCTCCACCCATTTCCCAATCAGCTGCTATAAAGCTACGCCTCTTCAGGAAGTGTTGGGCTGGAAGGGCTTAGGGGCAGCCAGCATGGCACGTACTTTGGCCATCAGATCCTGAGAAGGAGAAAGGGAGAGAGAAGGGTAGAGAGAAGGGAAGAGAGAAGGGAAGAGAGGGGTAGATAGAAATGGAAGAGAGAAGGGTAGAGAGAAGGGAAGAGAGAAGGGAAGAGAGAAGGGAAGAGAGAAGGGAAGAGAGAAGGGAAGAGAGAAGGGAAGAGAGGTGTAGAGAGAAGGGAAGAGAGAAGGGTAGAGAGAAGGGAAGAGAGAAGGGAAGAGAAAGGGGAAGAGAGAAGGGAAGAGAAAGGGGAAGAGAGAAGGGAAGAGAAAGGGGAAGAGAAAGGGAAGAGAGAAGGGAAGAGAAAGGGAAGAGAAAGGGGAAGAGAGAAGGGCCGAGAGAAAGGAAGAGAAAGGGGAAGAGAAAGGGGAAGAGAGAAGGGAAGAGAAAGGGGAAGAAGGGAAGAAAGGGGAAGAGAAAGGGAAGAGAGAAGGGAAGAGAAAGGGGAAGAGAAAGGGGAAGAGAGAAGGGTCGAGAGAAGGGAAGAGAAAGGGGAAGAGAGAAGGGAAGAGGGGTAGATAGAAGGGAAGAGAGAAGGGTAGAGAGAAGGGAAGAGAAAGGAAGAGAAAGGGGAAGAGAGAAGGGAAGAGAGAAGGGAAGAGAGAAGGGAAGAGAAAGGGAAGAGAAAAGGGAAGAGAGAAGGGAAGAGAAAAGGGAAGAGAGAAGGGAAGAGAGAAGGGAAGAGAAAGGGGAAGAGAAAGGGGAAGAGAGAAGGGAAGAGAAAGGGGAAGAGAGAAGGGAAGAGAGAAGGGAAGAGAAAAGGGTAGAGAGAAGGGTAGAGAGAAGGGAAGAGAGAAGGGAAGAGAGAAGGGTAGAAAGAAGGGAAGAGAGGGGTAGATAGAAGGGAAGAGAGGGGTAGATAGAAGGGAAGAGAGGGGTAGATAGAAGGGAAGAGAAGGGTAGAGAGAAGGGAAGAGAAAGGGGTAGAAAGAAGGGAAGAGAGGGGTAGAAAGAAGGGAAGAGAGAAGGGAAGAGAGGGGTAGAAAGAAGGGAAGAGAAAGGAGTAGAAAGAAGGGAAGAGAGAAAGGTAGAGAGAAAGGAAGAGAGAGGGGTAGAGGGAAGGGTAGAGAAAGGGGTAGGCAGAAGGGTAAAGGGAAGAGAGAGGGGTAGAGAGACGGGAAGACGGGGAGATTGAGAGAGAGATGAGAGGAAAGATGGAAACCGACACAGAGGGAGAAAGAGGACAGTGAGTGAGTGTGCTTAAAATACCAATAATGAGGAAGAGAGGAAATATGGCATGGTTAAGAAATCTACAGTCCTATATTCTGTCCACTCTCACAGAGAGCCTCTCCACCATCACAATTCAACACAAATACAAATCTTCCTCCCTCCCTGGGCTGTCTTTCAACCAGGACAGCTTAATATATTCCTGGCTTTTTATGACAGTAGGCTATAGGACAGCTTATAGGACAGCTTATAGGACAGCTATAGGACAGCTTATAGGGCAGCTATAGGACACCTCCCTGCAATAGAAGGCCATCAGATCCACTCCTAGTTAGGTAAGCAGTCCCAATCTGAACACAGTCCAACCTGGAGATTATACACCAAATAGGGGATATATTAAATCTTTCAGCGTGAGCCGCTGAAGAAGCCGCTTGTCATACAAGTTTCTCCTTGCTCAGGTCTGACGTGGGGAGTTATTGCATATCACTACTCTTCCTTCTCCTCTCCCGCTGTTCTCTTCCTTCTCCTCCGTCATGAGTGAGCAAGCAAGAGCACACACACACGCACAGAGAACAAAGGCGAATACGCATGCACACACAAACACAGAGACCAACAGAGACACACACTGAGGGATAAATGTGAGTGAAAGCAGTGGTGGTGATCAGGGTCCTTGAAGAGAGTACTGCCTGACCACAGTGACCTCCACGCGGTCGTAAAAACAGCAGGAAGGAGGAGCAGGATCACCACAGCAAATTGAGGCAAAAGGTATAACAAGATGGCGGTATGGATAATGGAGTTAATGTCTGAGTAGATGATGTGAGACTGGGGCTTTAAACAAGGCTGGTACTGAAGCCTCCACAGATGCTGCTTTATTCAGGTGAGAAATTGATGAAAGAGGGGGGGGTGTTTTAAGTACTATATGTGTGAGTGTGATTGAGAAAGAGGGGGAGGGGGTGTTTTAAGTACTATATGTGTGTGAGTGTGATTGAGAAAGAGGGGAGGGGGTGTTTTAAGTACTATATGTGTGAGTGTGATTGAGAAAGAGGGGAGGGGGTGTTTTAAGTACTATATGTGTGAGTGTGATTGAGAAAGAGGGGGAGGGGGTGTTTTAAGTACTATATGTGTGAGTGTGATTGAGAAAGAGGGGGAGGGGGTGTTTTAAGTACTATATGTGTGAGTGTGATTGAGAAAGAGGGGGAGGGGGTGTTTTAAGTACTATATGTGTGAGTGTGATTGAGAAAGAGGGGGAGGGGGTGTTTTAAGTACTATATGTGTGAGTGTGATTGAGAAAGAGGGGGAGGGGGTGTTTTAAGTACTATATGTGTGAGTGTGATTGAGAAAGAGGGGAGGGGGTGTTTTAAGTACTATATGTGTGAGTGTGATTGAGAAAGAGGGGGAGGGGGTGTTTTAAGTACTATATGTGTGAGTGTGATTGAGAAAGAGGGGGAGGGGGTGTTTTAAGTACTATATGTGTGAGTGTGATTGAGAAAGAGGGAGAGGGGGTGTTTTAAGTACTATATGTGTGAGTGTGATTGAGAAAGAGGGGGAGGGGGTGTTTTAAGTACTATATGTGTGAGTGTGATTGAGAAAGAGGGGGAGGGGGTGTTTTAAGTACTATATGTGTGAGTGTGATTGAGAAAGAGGGGGAGGGGGTGTTTTAAGTACTATATGTGTGAGTGTGATTGAGAAAGAGGGGGAGGGGGTGTTTTAAGTACTATATGTGTGAGTGTGATTGAGAAAGAGGGGGAGGGGGTGTTTTAAGTACTATATGTGTGAGTGTGATTGAGAAAGAGGGGGAGGGGGTGTTTTAAGTACTATATGTGTGAGTGTGATTGAGAAAGAGGGGGGGGGGTGTTTTAAGTACTATATGTGTGAGTGTGATTGAGAAAGAGGGGGAGGGGGTGTTTTAAGTACTATATGTGTGAGTGTGATTGAGAAAGAGGGGGGGGGTGTTTTAAGTACTATATGTGTGAGTGTGATTGAGAAAGAGGGGGAGGGGGTGTTTTAAGTACTATATGTGTGAGTGTGATTGAGAAAGAGGGGGAGGGGGTGTTTTAAGTACTATATGTGTGAGTGTGATTGAGAAAGAGGGGGAGGGGGTGTTTTAAGTACTATATGTGTGAGTGTGATTGAGAAAGAGGGGGAGGGGGTGTTTTAAGTACTATATGTGTGAGTGTGATTGAGAAAGAGGGGAAGGGGGTGTTTTAAGTACTATATGTGTGAGTGTGATTGAGAAAGAGGGGGAGGGGTGTTTTAAGTACTATATGTGTGAGTGTGATTGAGAAAGAGGGGAGGGGGTGTTTTAAGTACTATATGTGTGAGTGTGATTGAGAAAGAGGGGGAGGGGGTGTTTTAAGTACTATATGTGTGAGTGTGATTGAGAAAGAGGGGAGGGGGTGTTTTTAAGTACTATATGTGTGAGTGTGATTGAGAAAGAGGGGGAGGGGTGTTTTAAGTACTATATGTGTGAGTGTGATTGAGAAAGAGGGGAGGGGGTGTTTTAAGTACTATATGTGTGAGTGTGATTGAGAAAGAGGGGGAGGGGGTGTTTTAAGTACTATATGTATGAGTGTGATTGAGAAAGAGGGGGAGGGGGTGTTTTAAGTACTATATGTGTGAATGTGATTGAGAACGAGGGGAGGGGGTGTTTTAAGTACTATATGTGTGAGTGTGATTGAGAAAGAGGGGGGGGGTGTTTTAAGTACTATATGTGTGAGTGTGATTGAGAAAGAGGGGGAGGGGGTGTTTTAAGTACTATATGTGTGAGTGTGATTGAGAAAGAGGGGGAGGGGGTGTTTTAAGTACTATATGTGTGAGTGTGATTGAGAAAGAGGGGGAGGGGGTTTTAAGTACTATATGTGTGAGTGTGATTGAGAAAGAGGGGGAGGGGGTGTTTTAAGTACTATATGTGTGAGTGTGATTGAGAAAGAGGGGGAGGGGGTGTTTTAAGTACTATATGTGTGAGTGTGATTGAGAAAGAGGGGAGGGGGTGTTTTAAGTACTATATGTGTGAGTGTGATTGAGAAAGAGGGGGAGGGGGTGTTTTAAGTACTATATGTGTGAGTGTGATTGAGAAAGAGGGGGAGGGGGGTGTTTTACATTTACATTTACATTTAAGTCATTTAGTAGACGCTCTTATCCAGAGCGACTTACAAATTGGTGCATTCACCTTATGACATCCAGTGGAACAACCACTTTACAATAGTGCATCTAAATATTGTAAGGGGGGGGGGGTGAGAAGGATTACTTTATCCTATCCTAGGTATTCCTTAAAGAGGTGGAGTTTCAGGTGTCTCCGGAAGGTGGTGATTGACTCCGCTGTCCTGGCGTCGTGAGGGAGTTTGTTCCACCATTGGGGAGCCAGAGCAGCGAACAGTTTTGACTGGGCTGAGCGGGAACTGTACTTCCTCAGTGGTAGGGAGGCGAGCAGGCCAGAGGTGGATGAACGCAGTGCCCTTATTTGGGTGTAGGGCCTGATCAGAGCATGGAGGTACTGAGGTGCCGTTCCCCTCACAGCTCCGTAGGCAAGCACCATGGACTTGTAGCGGATGCGAGCTTCAACTGGAAGCCAGTGGAGAGAGAGGAGGAGCGGGGTGACGTGAGAGAACTTGGGAAGGTTGAACACTAGACAGGCTGCGGCGTTCTGGATGAGTTGTAGGGGTTTAATGGCACAGGCAGGGAGCCCAGCCAACAGCGAGTTGCAGTAATCCAGACGGGAGATGACAAGTGCCTGGATTAGGACCTGCGCCACTTCCTGTGTAAGGCAGGGTCGTACTCTGCGGATGTTGTAGAGCATGAACCTACAGGAACGGGCCACCGCCTTGATGTTAGTTGAGAACGACAGGGTGTTGTCCAGGATCACGCCAAGGTTCTTAGCGCTCTGGGAGGAGGACACAATGGAGTTGTCAACCGTGATGGCGAGATCATGGAACGGGCAGTCCTTCCCCGGGAGGAAGAGCAGCTCCGTCTTGCCGAAGTTCAGCTTGAGGTGGTGATCCGTCATCCACACTGATATGTCTGCCAGACATGCAGAGATGCGATTCGCCACCTGGTCATCAGAAGGGGGAAAGGAGAAGATTAATTGTGTTTCGTCTGCATAGCAATGATAGGAGAGACCATGTGAGGTTATGACAGAGCCAAGTGACTTGGTGTATAGCGAGAATAGGAGAGGGCCTAGAACAGAGCCCTGGGGGACACCAGTGGTGAGAGTGCGTGGTGAGGAGACAGATTCTCGCCACGCCACCTGGTAGGAGCGACCTGTCAGGTAGGACGCAATCCAAGCATGGGTCGCGCCGGAGATGCCCAACTCGGAGAGGGTGGAGAGGAGGATCTGATGGTTCACAGTATCGAAGGCAGCCGATAGGTCTAGAAGGATGAGAGCAGAGGAGAGAGAGTTAGCTTTAGCGGTGCGGAGCGCCTCCGTGATACAGAGAAGAGCAGTCTCAGTTGAATGACTAGTCTTGAAACCTGACTGATTTGGATCAAGAAGGTCATTCTGAGAGAGATAGCGGGAGAGCTGACCAAGGACGGCACGTTCAAGAGTTTTGGAGAGAAAAGAAAGAAGGGATACTGGTCTGTAGTTGTTGACATCGGAGGTATCGAGTGTAGGTTTTTTCAGAAGGGGTGCAACTCTCGCTCTCTTGAAGACGGAAGGGACGTAGCCAGCGGTCAGGGATAAGTTGATGAGCGAGGTGAGGTAAGGGAGAAGGTCTCCGGAAATGGTCTGGAGAAGAGAGGAGGGGATAGGGTCGAGCGGGCAGGTTGTTGGGCGGCCGGCCGTCACAAGACGCGAGATTTCATCTGGAGAGAGAGGGGAGAAAGAGGTCAGAGCACAGGGTAGGGCAGTGTGAGCAGAACCAGCGGTGTCGTTTGACTTAGCAAACGAGGATCGGATGTCGTCGACCTTCTTTTCAAAATGGTTGACGAAGTCATCATTTTAAGTACTATATGTGTGAGTGTGATTGAGAAAGAGGGGGAGGGGGGTGTTTTAAGTACTATATGTGTGAGTGTGATTGAGAAAGAGGGGGAGGGGGTGTTTTAAGTACTATATGTGTGAGTGTGATTGAGAAAGAGGGGAGGGGGTGTTTTAAGTACTATATGTGTGAGTGTGATTGAGAAAGAGGGGAGGGGGTGTTTTAAGTACTATATGTGTGAGTGTGATTGAGAAAGAGGGGGAGGGGGGTGTTTTAAGTACTATATGTGTGAGTGTGATTGAGAAAGCAGGAAAGTGTCAAAGACAGAGAAGTATGACTCAGAGAGGGTGTGTGAGAGAACGTGTAAAGTTGGAGAGGGAGCGTGACATGTACTGTAGTTGAGCGTGACAGAAAATGCTTCTCACGTCCAAACAAATTCATCCTAAATATTTGTAAGCATTGTCACACTCCCCCACTCCCCAAGCCATAAGACTGCTAAATAGTTAACCAATAGCTACCCGGAATAACTGCACTGACCCTCTTTGCACCAACTCTTTTGATTCACATAAGCTGCTACGACTGTTTATCATCTATCCTGTGGCCTAGTCACTTTATCCCTACCTATATGTACATATCTACCTCCTCGTACCACGGCACATCGACTCGGGTCTGGTATCAGTGTATAGAGCCAAGTTATCATTACTCATTGTGTATTTATTATTGTGTTATTATTTTTCTATTATTTCTCTATTTTCTTTCTCTCTGCATTGTTGTGAAGGACCCGTAAGTAAGCATTTCACTGTTAGTCTACACCTGTTGTTTACAAAACATGTGGCAAGTGGAACCGGAGTGCCAAGTAGAGGAAAACAAAGCTTCTCAACAGTTTTTACCCCCAAGCCATAAGACTCCTGAACAGGTAATCAAATGGCTACCCAGACTATATGCATTGTGTGCCTCCCACCACCCGCCAACCCCTCTTTTACACTACTGCTACTCTCTGTTCATCATATATGCACATTCACTTTAACTATACATTCATGTACATACTACCTCAATTGGGCCGACCAACCAGTGCTCCTGCACATTGGCTAACCGGGCTATCTGCATTGTGTCCCACCCACCACCCGCCAACCCCTCTTTTACGCTACTGCTACTCTCTGTTCAACATATATGCATAGTCACTTTAACCATACAGTGGGGCAAAAAAGTATTTACTCAGCCACCAATTGTGAAAGTTCTCCCACTTAAAAACATGAGGCCTGTAATTTTCATCATAGGTACACTTCAACTATGACAGACAAAATGAGAAAAAAACCCCAGAAAATCAAATTGTAGCATTTTTAATGAATTTATTTGCAAATTTTGGTGGAAAATAAGTATTTGGTCACCTACAAACAAGCAAGATTTCTGGCTCTCACAGACCTGTAACTTCTTCTTTAAGAGGCTCCTCTGTCCTCCACTCGTTACCTGTATTAATGGCACCTGTTTGAACTTGTTATCAGTATAAAAGACACCTGTCCACAACCTCAAACAGTCACACTCCAAACTTCACTATGGCCAAGACCAAAGAGCTGTCAAAGGACACTGAAGACTGAATCTGCAATAGGAAAGCAGCTTGGTTTGAAGAAATCAACTGTGGGAGCAATTATTAGAAAATGGAAGACATACAAGACGACCACTGATAATCTCCCTCGATCTGGGGCTCCACGTAAGATCTCACCCCGTGGGGACAAAATGATCACAAGAACGGTGAGCAAAAATCCCAGAACCACACGGGGGGACCTAGTAAATGACCTGCAGAAAGCTGGGACCAAAGTAACAAAGCCTACCATCAGTAACACACTACGCCACCAGGGACTCAAATCCTGCAGTGCCAGACGTGTCCCCCTGCTTAAGCCAGTACATGTCCAGGCCCGTCTGAAGTTTGCTAGAGAGCCTCCTTCCATCGGCAAGGGCATTGAAGATGAAACGTGGCTGGGTCTTTCAGCATGACAATGATCCCAAACACACCGCCCGGGCAACGAAGGAGTGGCTTCGTAAGAAGCATTTCAAGGTCCTGGAGTGGCCTAGCCAGTCTCCAGATCTCAACCCCATAGAAAATCTTTGGGGGGAGTTGAAAGTCTGTGATGCCTAGCAACAGCCCCAAAACATCACTGCTCTTGAGGAGATCTGCAAGGAGGAATGGGCCAAAATACCAGCAACAGTGTGTGAAAACCTTGTGAAGACTTACAGAAAACGTTTGACCTCTGTCATTGCCAACACAGGGTATATAACAAAGTATTGAGATAAACTTTTGTTATTGACCAAATACTTATTTTCCACCATCATTTGCAAATAAATTAATAAAAAATCCTACAATTTGATTTTCTGGATTTTTTTTCTCATTTTGTCTGTCAAAGTTGAAGTGTACCTATGATGGAAATTACAGGCCTCTCTCCTCATTTTAAGTGGGAGAACTTGCACAATTGGTGGCTGACTAAATACTTTTTTGCCCCACTGTATCTACATGTACATACTACCTCAATCAACCTGACTACCTGGTGTCTGTATGTATCCTCACTACTTTTATAGAATTGCTACTGTATATAGCCTGTCTTTGTACTGTTTTATTTCTTTACCTACCTATTGTTCACCTAATACTTTTTTGCACTATTGGTTAGAGCCTGTAAGTAAGCATTTCACTGTTGTATTCGGCGCACGAGATTTGATTTCTTTCATTTATGAGAGCAGGGAGAATGAATGAACACGCTCCATAAGCAGAATGAGTGAGAGAGAGAAGGAAAGTTCATCATGAGCCTGGGGATGAGTGAGAGAGAGGAGGAAAGTTCATCATGAGCCTGGGGATGAGTGAGAGAGAGGAGGAAAGTTCATCATGAGTCTGGGGATGAGTGAACAGGGCTCCGGGCAGCCGAGCGGAAATGGAGGAAAACTCGCCTCCCTGCGGACCTGGCATCCTTTCACTCCCTCCTCTCTACATTTTCCTCCTCTGTCTCTGCTGCTAAAGCCATTTTCTACCACTCTAAATTCCAAGCATCTGCCTCTAACCCTAGGAAGCTCTTTGCCACCTTCTCCTCCCTCCTGAATCCTCCTCCCCCTCCTCCATCTCTGCAGATGACTTCGTCAACCATTTTGAAAAGAAGGTCGACGACATCCGATCCTCGTTTGCTAAGTCAAACGGCACCGCTGGTTCTGCTCACACTGCCCTACCATGTGCTCTGACCTCTTTCTCCCCTCTCTCTCCAGATGAAATCTCGCGTCTTGTGACGGCCGGCCGCCCAACAACCTGCCCGCTTGACCCTATCCCCTCCTCTCTTCTCCAGACCATTTCCGGAGACCTTCTCCCTTACCTCACCTCGCTCATCAACTCATCCCTGACCGCTGGCTACGTCCCTTCCGTTTTCAAGAGAGCGAGAGTTGCACCCCTTCTGAAAAAACCTACACTCGATCCCTCCGATGTCAACAACTACAGACCAGTATCCCTTCTTTCTTTTCTCTCCAAAACTCTTGAACGTGCCGTCCTTGGCCAGCTCTCCCGCTATCTCTCTCTGAATGACCTTCTTGATCCAAATCAGTCAGGTTTCAAGACTAGTCATTCAACTGAGACTGCTCTTCTCTGTATCACGGAGGCGCTCCGCACTGCTAAAGCTAACTCTCTCTCCTCTGCTCTCATCCTTCTAGACCTATCGGCTGCCTTCGATACTGTGAACCATCAGATCCTCCTCTCCACCCTCTCCGAGTTGGGCATCTCCGGCGCGGCCCACGCTTGGATTGCGTCCTACCTGTCAGGTCGCTCCTACCAGGTGGCGTGGCGAGAATCTGTCTCCTCACCACGCGCTCTCACCACTGGTGTCCCCCAGGGCTCTGTTCTAGGCCCTCTCCTATTCTCGCTATACACCACGTCACTTGGCTCTGTCATAACCTCACATGGTCTCTCCTATCATTGCTATGCAGACGACACACAATTAATCTTCTCCTTTCCCCCTTCTGATGACCAGGTAGCGAATCGCATCTCTGCATGTCTGGCAGACATATCAGTGTGGATGACGGATCACCACCTCAAGCTGAACCTCGGCAAGACGGAGCTGCTCTTCCTCCCGGGGAAGGACTGCCCGTTCCATGATCTCGCCATCACGGTTGACAACTCCATTGTGTCCTCCTCCCAGAGCGCTAAGAACCTTGGCGTGATCCTGGACAACACCCTGTCGTTCTCAACTAACATCAAGGCGGTGGCCCGTTCCTGTAGGTTCATGCTCTACAACATCCGCAGAGTACGACCCTGCCTCACACAGGAAGCGGCGCAGGTCCTAATCCAGGCACTTGTCATCTCCCGTCTGGATTACTGCAACTCGCTGTTGGCTGGGCTCCCTGCCTGTGCCATTAAACCCCTACAACTCATCCAGAACGCCGCAGCCCGTCTGGTGTTCAACCTTCCCAAGTTCTCTCACGTCACCCCGCTCCTTCGCTCTCTCCACTGACTTCCAGTTGAAGCTCGCATCCGCTACAAGACCATGGTGCTTGCCTACGGAGCTGTGAGGGGAACGGCACCTCAGTACCTCCAGGCTCTGATCAGGCCCTACACCCAAACAAGGGCACTGCGTTCATCCACCTCTGGCCTGCTCGCCTCCCTACCACTGAGGAAGTACAGTTCCCGCTCAGCCCAGTCAAAACTGTTCGCTGCTCTGGCCCCCCAATGGTGGAACAAACTCCCTCACGACGCCAGGACAGCGGAGTCAATCACCACCTTCCGGAGACACCTGAAACCCCACCTCTTTAAGGAATACCTAGGATAGGATAAGTAATCCTTCTCACCCCCCTTTAAGATTTAGATGCACTATTGTTAACTGACTGTTCTACTGGATGTCATAAGGTGAATGCACCAATTTGTAAGTCGCTCTGGATAAGAGCGTCTGCTAAATGACTTAAATGTAATGTAAATGAGTGAGAGAGAGGATGAAAGTTCATCATGAGCCTGGCGATGAGTGAGAGAGAGGAGGAAAGTTCATCATGAGCCTGGGGATGAGTGAGAGAGAGGATGAAAGTTCATCATGAGCCTGGGGATGAGTGAGCGAGAGGAGGAAAGTTGATCATGAGCCTGGGGATGAGTGAGAGAGAGGAGAAAAGTTGATCATGAGCCTGGGGATGAGTGAGAGAGAGGAGGAAAGTTGATCATGAGCCTGGGGATGAGTGAGAGAGAGGGGGAAAGAGGGGGAAAGATTACATATGAATTTACAACAGGTGTGAGGTAGATAAAAGATGCCGCCTGAGGAAGCAGCGTTTTTAACATTAAGTTGAAACGCATTGGGTGTGCAACCCCAGCTGTGATTTAAGCTTTTAAGTTATTTCAAACGTATGGTTTTAAAACTCCAATCTCTCTCTTTAATGGTCTACTTTACATTATGGCTTCCCTCATAGATCTCATATAACAACCTCCCTATTCCTCACTCATAGCCCTGTTGGTGAACAGGCAGTGTGATCCTACCCTAGACGAGAACCTCTCTCTCTCCAACCGAACAGCTTACCAGAGGAGTGACTACATTTACATTTACATTTAAGTCATTTAGCAGACGCTCTTATCCAGAGCGACTTACAAATTGGTGCATTCACCTTATGACATCCAGTGGGACAGTCACTTAACAATAGTGCATCTAAAACTTAGGGGGGGTGGGGTGAGAGGGATTACTTAACCTATCCTAGGTATTCCTTAAAGAGGTGGGGTTTCAGGTGTCTCCGGAAGGTGGTGATTGACTCCGCTGTCCTGGCGTCGTGAGGGAGTTTGTTCCACCATTGGGGGGCCAGGGCAGCGAACAGTTTTGACTGGGCTGAGCGGGAGCTGTACTTCCTCAGTGGTAGGGAGGCGAGCAGGCCAGAGGTGGATGAACGCAGTGCCCTTGTTTGGGTGTAGGGCCTGATCAGAGCCTGGAGGTACTGAGGTGCCGTTCCCCTCACAGCTCCGTAGGCAAGCACCATGGTCTTGTAGCGGATGCGAGCTTCAACTGGAAGCCAGTGGAGAGAACGGAGGAGCGGGGTGACGTGAGAGAACTTGGGAAGGTTGAACACCAGACGGGCTGCGGCGTTCTGGATGAGTTGAAGGGTTTAATGGCACAGGCAGGGAGCCCAGCCAACAGCGAGTTGCAGTAATCCAGACGGGAGATGACAAGTGCCTGGATTAGGACCTGCGCCGCTTCCTGTGTGAGGCAGGGTCGTACTCTGCGGATGTTGTAGAGCATGAACCTACAGGAACGGGCCACCGCCTTGATGTTAGTTGAGAACGACAGGGTGTTGTCCAGGATCACACCAAGGTTCTTGGCGCTCTGGGAGGAGGACACAGTGGAGTTGTCAACCGTGATGGCGAGATCATGGAACGGGCAGTCCTTCCCCGGGAGGAAGAGCAGCTCCGTCTTGCCGAGGTTCAGCTTGAGGTGGTGATCCGTCATCCACACTGATATGTCTGCCAGACATGCAGAGATGCGATTCGCCACCTGGTCATCAGAAGGGGAAAGGAGAAGATTAATTGTGTGTCGTCTGCATAGCAATGATAAGAGAGACCATGTGAGGTTATGACAGAGCCAAGTGACTTGGTGTATAGCGAGAATAGGAGAGGGCCAAGAACAGAGCCCTGGGGGACACCAGTGGTGAGAGCGCGTGGTGAGGAGACAGATTCTCGCCACGCCACCTGGTAGGAGCGACCTGTCAGGTAGGACGCAATCCAAGCGTGGGCCGCGCCGGAGATGCCCAACTCGGAGAGGGTGGAGAGGAGGATCTGATGGTTCACAGTATCGAAGGCAGCCGATAGATCTAGAAGGATGAGAGCAGAGGAGAGAGAGTTAGCTTTAGCAGTGCGGAGCGCCTCCGTGATACAGAGGAGAGCAGTCTCAGTTGAATGACTAGTCTTGAAACCTGACTGATTTGGATCAAGAAGGTCATTCAGAGAGAGATAGCGGGAGAGCTGGCCAAGGACGGCACGTTCAAGAGTTTTGGAGAGAAAAGAAAGAAGGGATACTGGTCTGTAATTGTTGACATCGGAGGGATCGAGTGTAGGTTTTTTCAGAAGGGGTGCAACTCTCGCTCTCTTGAAGACGGAAGGGACGTAGCCAACGGTCAGGGATGAGTTGATGAGCGAGGTGAGGTAAGGGAGAAGGTCTCCGGAAATGGTCTGGAGAAGAGAGGAGGGGATAGGGTCAAGCGGGCAGGTTGTTGGGCGGCCGGCCGTCACAAGACGCGAGATTTCATCTGGAGAGAGAGGGGAGAAAGAGGTCAGAGCATAGGGTAGGGCAGTGTGAGCAGAACCAGCGGTGTCGTTTGACTTAGCAAACGAGGATCGGATGTCGTCGACCTTCTTTTCAAAATGGTTGACGAAGTCATCTGCAGAGAGGGAGGAGGGGGGGGGAGGGGCGGAGGATTCAGGAGGGAGGAGAAGGTGGCAAAGAGCTTCCTAGGGTTAGAGGCAGAAGCTTGGAATTTAGCGTGGTAGAAAGTGGCTTTAGCAGCAGAGACAGAGGAGGAAAATGTAGAGAGGAGGGAGTGAAAGGATGCCAGGTCCGCAGGGAGGCGAGTTTTCCTCCATTTCCGCTCGGCTGCCCGGAGCCCTGTTCTGTGAGCTCGCAATGAGTCATCGAGCCACGGAGCGGGAGGGGAGGACCGAGCCGGCCTGGAGGATAGGGGACATAGAGAGTCAAGGGATGCAGAGAGGGAGGAGAGGAGGGTTGAGGAGGCAGAATCAGGAGATAGGTGGGAGAAGGTTTGAGCGGAGGGAAGAGATGATAGGATGGAAGAGGAGAGAGTAGCGGGGGAGAGAGAGCGAAGGTTGGGACGGCGCGATACCATCCGAGTAGGGGCAGTGTGGGAGGTGTTGGATGAGAGCGAGAGGGAAAAGGATACAAGGCAGTGGTCGGAGACTTGGAGGGGAGTTGCAATGAGGTTAGTGGAAGAACAGCATCTAGTAAAGATGAGGTCGAGCGTATTGCCTGCCTTGTGAGTAGGGGGGAAGGTGAGAGGGTGAGGTCAAAAGAGGAGAGGAGTGGAAAGAAGGAGGCAGAGAGGAAAGAGTCAAAGGTAGACGTGGGGAGGTTAAAGTCGCCCAGAACTGTGAGAGGTGAGCCGTCCTCAGGAAAGGAGCTTATCAAGGCATCAAGCTCATTGATGAACTCTCCGAGGAACCTGGAGGGCGATAAATGATAAGGATGTTAAGCTTGAAAGGGCTAGTGACTGTGACAGCATGGAATTCAAAGGAGGCGATAGACAGATGGGTAAGGGGAGAAAGAGAGAATGACCACTTGGGAGAGATGAGGATCCCGGTGCCACCACCCCGCTGACCAGACGCTCTCGGGGTGTGCGAGAACACGTGGGCGGACGAAGAGAGAGCAGTAGGAGTAGCAGTGTTGTCTGTGGTGATCCATGTTTCCGTCAGGGCCAAGAAGTCGAGGGACTGGAGGGAGGCATGGGCTGAGATGAACTCTGCCTTGTTGACCGCAGATTGGCAGTTCCAGAGGCTACCGGAGACCTGGAACTCCACGTGGGTCGTGCGCGCTGGGACCACCAGAGTAGGGTGGCCGCGGCCACGCGGTGAGGAGCGTTTGTATGGTCTGTGCAGAGAGGAGAGAACAGGGATAAACCGACACATAGTTGACAGGCTACAGAAGAGGCTACGCTAATGCAAAGGAGATTGGAATGACAAGTGGACTACACGTCTCGAATGTTCAGAAAGTTAAGCTACGTAGCAAGAATCTTATTGACCAAAATGATTGAATGATACAGTACTGCTGAAGTAGGCCAGCTGGCAGTGGGTGCGTTGTTGACACTACACTAATCAAGTCGTTCCGTTGAGTGTAATAGTTTCTGCAGTGTTGCTATTCGGGGGCTAGCAGGCTAGCTAGCAGTGTTGTTTACGTTACGTTGCGTTAAAAGAACGACAATAGATGGCTAGCGAACCTAGAAAATCGCTCTAGACTACACAATTATCTTTGATACAAAGACGGCTATGTAGCTAGCTAAGTAGCTAGCTACGATCAAACAAATCAAACCGTTGTACTGTAATGAAAATGAAGTGAAAATGTGATACAACCTGTGAATGCGACCGGGTAGTTGAGTTCTATACAGAAGACGTTGGCTAGCGTTGGCTAGCTGTTGGCTAGCTAGCAGAGTCACCTACGTTAAGGACGACAAATAGCTGGCTAGCTAACCTCGGTAAATTAAGATAATCACTCTAAGACTACACACTCTAAACCTAAACAACACAATTATCTTGGATACGATGATACGATGATACGAAGACAGCAAAGACAGCTATGTAGCTAGCTGACACTAAACTAATCAAGTCGTTCAGTTGAGTGTAACAGTTTCTCCAGTGCAGCTAATCAGTGGACGTTAGCTAGCTGGCTAGTGAAGACTAGTGAAGACTACGTTAGGACGGCGAAATACGATAATTACGCAATTATCTTTTGATACAAAGACGGCTATGTAGCTAGCTGAGAAGAAATTGCTAAGATAAGACAAATCAAACCGTTGTGATATAATGAAATATAATGAAAAAGTTATACTACCCGTTGGAGCGACGTGCAGATGCGACCACTCGCTCCAACCGGAACCGGGGGGGTGATTGCGTAATATGTTAAAATCAGGACTTTCGGGGGAAGAGTTGATCCTCTTTTTCTCTCTTCTGGAGATGAAAGCCTCTGTAATGTAAACTAGCTCTCCTCAGCTGTCAGCTGCTGCTGCGCACAAAGTCACGAGAGAGATGAGAGAGCCAGAAACACCAGGACAGGGAGATAAACACAACAAATAAAACACCTATGTGCACATTACTGAACACAGAGGAGGAATGTTAAATGTAAAATCTGACCTGAGTTCAGAGATCAGCTGCTCTGAGCCCACAGAGATCGAAGATAGAAGTGATGTAATCTGTGCTGGGATCAGTGTACTGAAATCTCTGAGCTGTGTGTTCTGTAGAATGCTGCTGCCACAAGGGCCGACTATCCTTGGAACCACAGTCCCTGTGTACATCCCAGCTAACAATGAGCTGATTCTGAACTGCTGTGCTTTGTGCACATGTCAAATGAGAGATATGGAGTACCCGTACAACACCCTACTGTAATGTGCTTTGGATGGAATACATGCTAGGACATCTGGGCCTGCATTCACAAAGCGTCTCAGAATAGGAATGCTGATCTAGGATCAGTTCTACCTTTAAGATCCTAATGAATATCAAATCAAATGTATTTATATAGCCCTTCTTACATCAGCTGATATCTCAAAGTGCTGTACAGAAACCCAGCCTAAAACCCCAAACAGCAAGCAATGCAGGTGTAGAAGCACGGTGGCTAGGAAAAACACCCTAGAAAGGACAAAACCTAGGAAGAAACCTAGAGAGGAACCAGGCTATGAGGGGTGGCCAGTCCTTTTCTGGCTGTGCCGGGTGGAGATTATAACAGAACATGGTCAAGATGTTCAAATGTAAATGACCAGCATGGTCAAATAATGATCACAGTAGTTGTCGAGGGTGCAGCAAGTCAGCACCTCAGGAGAAAATGTCAGTTGGCTTTTCATAGCCGATCATTAAGAGTATCTCTACCGCTCCTGCTGTCTCGAGAGTTGAAAACAGCAGGTCTGGGACAGGTAGCATATAAGATTATATGGACAGGGGAGTCCTCATCCTAGATCAGAACTCATACTCTGTCATGCTTTGTGAATATGGGCCCATGTTAATATATATACAGTGCATTCGGAAAGTATTCAGACCCCTTAACTCTTTCCACATTTTGTTAGGTTACAGCCTTATTCTAAAACTGATTAAATAGTTTTTCCCTTCATCAATCTATACACAATTCCCCATAATGACAAAGAAACCCCCCCCTGAAATATCACATTAACATAAGTATTCAGACCCTTTACTTTGCTGAAGCACCTTTGACAGCATCGAGTCTTCTTGGGTATGACATTACAAGCTTGGCACACCTGTATTTGGGGAGTTTCTCCCATTCTTCTCTGAAGATCATCTCAAGTTCTGTCAGATTGGATGGAGAGCATTGCCACACAGCTATTTCTAGGTCTCTTCAGTGATGTTCGATCGGGTTCAAGTCTGGGCTTTAGGTGGGCCACTCAATGACATTGAGATTTGTCTTGGCTGTGTGCTTAGGGTCATTGTCCTGTTGGAAGGTGAACCTTCATCAAGGATCTCGCTGTACTTTGCCCCGTTCATCTTTGCCTCAATCCTGACTAGTTACCTAGTCCCTGCCACTGACAAACATCCCCAGAGCATGATGCTGGCACCACCATACTTCACTGTAGGGATGGTGCCAGGGTTCCTCCAGACGTGACACACTTGATATTCAGGCCAAAGAGTTCAATCCTGGTTTCATCAGACCAGAGAATCTTTCTGATTGTCTGGGAGTCTTTAGGTGCCTTTTGGAAAACTCCAAGCTGGCTGTCATGGGCCTTTTACTGAGGAGCAGCGTCCGTCTGGCACCTCTACCATAAAGGCCTGATTGGTGGACTGATGCAGAGATGGTTTTCCTTCTGGAAGGTTCTCCCAGAACATGGTCAAGATGTTCAAATTCCAGAGGAACTCTGGAGCTCTGTCAGAGTAACCATCGGGTTCTTGGTCATCTCCCTGCCCCAAGGCCCTTCTCCCGCGATTGCTCAGTTTGGCCGTGCAGCCAGTCAGTCTTGGAGGTTCCAAACTTCTTCCATTTATGATGGAGGCCATTGTGATCTTGGGGACCTTCAATGCTGCAGACATTTTTTGATACCCTTCCCCAGATCTGTGCCTCGACACAATCCTGTCTCGGAGCTCTACAGACAATCATGGCCTCATGGCTTGGGTTTTGCTCTGACATGCACTGTCAACTGTGGGGCCTTATATAGACAGGTGTGTGCCTTTCCAAATCATGTCCAATCAATACTTAAGTAAATAAGCTATTTCTTTGTTATATTTTTAATACATTTGCTAATGTTTCTACAAACCTGTTTTAGCTTTGTCATTATGGGGTATTATGTGTAGATTGCTGAGGATTACATTTAAAAAAAATACATTTTTAGATTAAGGCTGTAACATAACAAAATGTGGAAAAAGTCAAGGGGTCTGAATACTTTCCGAAGGCACTGTACAGTGAGACAGCGAAGAAGAGGTACCTGAGTGATTTTGGACTGCATGGAGGAGACATTGGCTGAGGGAACTTGGTTATCTTTCTCCTGCGAGCCGTCCCTAAAGAGAGAGGGACAGAGCGAGAGAGAGACACGGGTAGACAGACAGAAAGACAGACGGGAGGGAGGGGGGGGAAGAGACAGACAGGGAGAGAGGCGGGAGACAGACGGAGGGAGAGAGGGGGGAGACAGACAAAGGGAGAGATGGGGTGGGGGGAGAGAGAGGGGAAGAGAAAAAGAGTTAGAATGGATAAAAGAGAGAGGGAGAAAGATTAGGGAGATAGAGAGAAAAGAGAGCGATGATAAAGTGAGAGGGAGTTCCAGTGGCTGGGAGGGATGGAGACAGGGCCTCATATTAACACCTGTCACCTGTGGGTAGAGATTGGCAATGGTGAATAAGATGTCTATTTCACCAGCCATGTTGGCAGGTGGTCAGGGCTCCGCAGTGAGAGCATTTCACTTGCATTTGTGTTTTTCTATGTTTTATGTAAAACGTTTTCAGTGTTAATGTAAATGAATAAAATCATATAAAAAGTATGTAGACAAGATAATGGACCTAGGGCTGACCCCATTTATTCAACTGGTTGATAGGCTGTTGGTCGACCAAGATTTGTTTGGTCGAGCAGTAGCAAATATATACCGTACCAGCCAAAAGTTTGGACACCAACTCATTCCAGGGTTTTTCCATTCTTTTTTTACATTGTAGAACAATAGTGAAGTGATCAACATTCTGAAATAACACATATGGAATCGTATAGGAAGCAAAAAAGTTAAACATTTTTTAAAAAAAGCACTCTTGGCATTCTCTCAACCAGCTTCATGAGGTAGTCACCTGGAATGCATTTCAATTAACAGGTGTGCCTTGTGAAAAGTCAATCTGTGGAATTTCTTTCCTTCTTAATGCGTTTGAGCCAATCAGTTGTGGTTGTGAAAAGGTAGGGCTGGTATACAGAAGATAGTCTTTTACCAAATAGGGCGAAGTCCATAATATGGCAAAAACAGCTCAAATAAGCAAAGAGAAACGACAGGCCATCATTACTTTAAGACATGAAGGCCAGTCAATCCAGAAAAAGAACTTTCAAAGTTTCTTCAAGTGCAGTCGCAAAAACCATCAAGCGCTATGATGAAACTGGCTCTTATGAGGAACAACACAGGAAAAGAAGACCCTGAGTTACCTCTGCTGCAGAGGACAAGTTCACTATAGTTAACTGCACCTCAGATTTCAGACCAAATAAATGCTTCACAGAGTTCAAGTAAAATACACATCTCAACATCAACTGTTCAGAGAAGACTGCGTGAATCAGGCCTTCATGGTCGAATGTCTGCGAATAAACCACTACTAAAGGACACACTCTTGGGTCAAGAAACATCAGCAATGGGCATTAGACTGGTGGAAATCTGTCCTTTGGTCTGATGAGTCCAAATTTGAGATTTTTGGATCCAACTGCTGTGTTTTTGTGAGAAGCAGAGTAGGTACACAGATTATCTCTGCATGTGTGGTTCCCACCATGAGGCACGGATGAGGTGGTGTGATGGTGCTTTGCTGTTGACACGGTCTGTGATTTATTTAGAATTCAAGGCACACTTAACCAGCATGGCTACCACAGAATTCTGCAGCGATATGCCATCCCATCTGGTTTGCGGAACTATCATTTGTTTTTCAACAGGACAATGACCCAACACACCCCCAGGCTGTGTAAGGGCTATTTAACCAAGAGGGAGAGTGATGGAGTGCTGCATCAGATGACCTGGTCTCCACAATCACCTGACCTCAACCCAATTGAAATGGTTTGGGATGAGTCGGACCACAGAGTGAAGGAAAAGCAGCCAACAAGTGCTCAGAATATGTGGGAACTCCTTCAAGAATGTTGGAAAAGCATTCCTTATGAAGCTGGTTGAGAGAATGCCAAGAGTGTGCAAAGCTGTCATCAAGACAAAGTGTGGCTACTTTGAAAAATCAGAAATATAAAATATATTTTGATTTGTTTAACACTTTTTTGGTTACTACATGATTCCATTTGTGTTATTTCACAGTTTTGATGTCTTCACTACTATTCTACAATGTAGAAAATAGTAAAAACAAAGAAAAACCCTTGAATGAGTCGGTGTGTCCAAACTTTTGACTGGTACTGTATGTTTATTGCATATTAATTGAATATTGCCAAATGCTTCAGCAAAAAATATTGAGCCCATTTAATGCAACCCTTGCAGTTAATAGACCACAAAGCTGCATACAACGTTTGGAAATTATAAGTTTACCTTTTCATCCATAGACTTTAAACACATCAAGTCTAACTGGACTGTTTATCTCACATCTGAAGGCTGGGAGGAATTTACAACATACCTCAGATTGCTAATATATATTTTGGAGTAATAATTACATAACCAACGCTGTCTAGTAGTATTAGGCCAGTGCGAATAGGTCACGTTCATGTGATGCATACATGTGTCACGTAAAGAGAGCAAGGGTTGAGGGAATGTTTCCCCTAAACAAATGAGGGATTTCAGTAACAGAACTTATCAGTCAGAAAAGGCTATAATTATGTTTCAGATTCAGGAACACAGCGCGAGACACTTTGATGTTCTGTGGTGGTGCCGTAGCAGGGAGGAGAGAGACACAATGGGTGCTAGTCAGTCACTTGCTGTTTTTTATTTTTTTTAAACACAGCACAGCAAGTCTGATCCTGGAACTTGCACAATCAAATCAATAGCTGGTTGGACTCCCACTAGTCATTTGTGTGTCTTAATTATTTAATCAAACAGTGTGCTTAAAGCATCAGACAAGCTCAGTGAATATACACTATATACAAAAGTATGTGGACAATGTGTTCTCTGGAGCTCGCCACCATTGGACTCTGGGGCAGTGGAAACACGTTTTCTGGAGTGATGAATCCCCTTTCACCATCTGGCAGTCCGACGGACGAATCTGGGTTTGGCAGATGCCAGGAGAACGCTACCTGCCCCAATGCATAGTGTCAACTGTAAAGTTTGGTGGAGGAGGAATAATGGTCTGGGGCTGTTTTTCATGGTTTAGGCTAGGCCCCTTAGTTCCAGTGAAGGGAAATTTCAATGTTACAGCATACAATGACATTCTAGACGATTCTGTGCTTCCAACTTCGTGGCAACAGTTTGGGGAAGGCTCTTTCCTGTTTCAGCATGACAATGCCCCTGTGCACAAAGCGAGGTCCATACAGAAATGGTTTGTCGAGATCGGCGTGGAAGAACTTGCCTGGCCTGCACAGAGCCCTGACCTCAACCCCATTGAACACCTTTAAGATGAATTGGAACGCTGACTGCGAGCCAGGCCTAACCAGTCCCTGACATCATTAATACTGTTGTGACGAAATGGAAGCAAGTGCCTGCAGCAATGTTCCAACATCTGGTGGAATATCTTACCAAAAGAGTGGAGGCTATTATAGCAGCAAAGACGGACCAACTCCATATTAATGTCCATGATTTTGGAATGAGGTATTAGACGAGCAGATGTCCACATACATTTGGTCACGTCGTGTAGTTGATTTAATTAAAACACATCGGATGTGTCAATATATGGAAAAATACACGTTTCAAAATGTAGACCAATCGATTGGTCGAAAGAACAGACAACCTATGGTCGATCAATTTAAAAAAAAGTTGGGGACAGCCCTAATAAACAACCAGGTGAGGTGGGGTGCTTTACCTGGAGAGGCTGGAGGTGGGGCTTGTGGGAGGGGAGGCGCATGGGGACTTCTTGGCTCTGCCGGGGGATGAGGAGGGGGAACAGGAGGAGCCCTTGTTCTGGAGCTGGCCCCTAGAACTCTTACTCTTCCTCTTCTCATGAGGGGACCTGGAGCACAGGGAGGGAGGGATAGAGCGAGAGAGACATGGTGAAACTGCCCAAACCCTTTCAGGAAGTAATGGATTGAGACACAAAACAGACAGTCACTGAGCTGCTGGAGCTCAAACTGCTACATTGAATAGAGAAATGTAGTTATCTCACAGCACTGTCCCACTGTTCCCCCTTTATGACTGTTTCCAAGGTTCCCAGCCCTATCTACCTGGATCTGGGGTGCCTCCTGGGCAGAGCGAGGTTGTTGCCAAGGCGACAGGCGGCAGGGCCGTAGCGCTCCCTCTCCTCACCCCTCCTCTCAGACGAGCGAGCCCTGCTGTCCCCCCTGTTCTTCCTCCCAGGGGACCTGGAGCGAGACCTGCAGACAGACACAGGGAATGAGAGATGAACACAGAGATGGAAGGAGGGAGAGAGAGACAGGAGGGAGAAGAGAAGGGGGGGAGTGAGAGAGAAAGAAAAAGGGAGAGGTGGGAAGAGGGAACACAGATGGAAGGACGGAGAGGAAAACTCAAAGCAACATAAAAAACTGAAATATGCAGTATTTTCCCCAGTGCCTGAGGCCAAACTAGCTTTTCTCTAGTGGTGAAGCACTGAGACCACTGAGGAGAGATGGAGGGTGTGAAATACTCAATCGGATGGAAATAGCTTTAACCAGCAGCTGGTCTCTGGGGCTGACCTTCCACACCCCAGCCTATTCCCTGGCCACCTAACTGCCCCCATGCCCTGTACTCTGACCTCAACTGCTCTACCCACCTCTCAGTATTATTACCTATCAGAGTACTGTTCATGGGTGTGCTCATAGTTACTATATTGAGATGGAGAGCAAAGGAAAAAATATTTTGAAATAGTTCTGAGTCTCCACTTATTAAGTAGAGTTAACCACTTTTCACTTGTTTACTCTTTAGAACCCATAGCGGCCATCGACTGGCGATTAAAATAAATACATAAATAAATAAATATATATATATATAGCGCTCGCGAACGGCCTTGTTTTTCAAACAATACTATATGTTTCTGTACCGCAAAGTGAACTTGCAAAAATACGTCCTTTTAGAAACGGCAATGATGCAGGTCTCTAGACGTTGTACACACGACATTGTGTCATTCTGAACTTCATCCACAACGTTATAATATTATATTTTGTTGGACTCAAGTGATATTCTTTTTGTGTGCACATGCGTGGGCTACGCAGAGAAGTAGTGGCTGGGTGTTGTTGGAGCGTTTGTTCATATTTGATCTGTGCCCCTGAACCTGCAGAATGAGCATGAGGAAGTCTATCGCTGGTGGGGTACGTTTCTCAAAACCAAATCGCACCCGCAAAAAAAGTGTCTGGTAACTTCTATAACATCCAAAATACAGATTTGGTTAAAAAACTAAGTTAAATTGTACTTGTTCCCCTCTGTTGCTCCAGTTAAGATCTCCATTAGATTGGACATATTAAGGGAGGACAAGAGGCCACTATGTAAATGTCAGTGGCTGTGTTCTAAATGGTCCGTTATTCCTTATAGATGCACAAAGCTCTGGTCAAAAGTACTGCACTATTTGAGGCGCAACCCGAGTGTCTACAGAGTGGTTAAATCACAGGCTCCCCTCTCTTCCTCTTTATAATACAGGACAGCCATTACGCCAGTACCATGGTGATTCAGCCGTTTCACATCCGACTGCCAAGAGCAACAACCACACCAAATGACTCACACAATAATAACAAAAACAATCACATTTCCCCTGATTTAAAGGCAACAACCCCCTCCAACCAGCTACAAATGAGCGTTTATTTAAGAACACTAGCGTACGTGCATGTCTGGATCCACTCTCAAACTGGCCACACACAGATGAAAACGTGATCTAATGGAGCCGTTTAAAAAGTACTTTGCAGCCGGGGACACAGTGGACCGCTGGACGAAAGCCAATTTGGCCCAAGGATAAACACAAACAGAGAGGTCATCCTCTGCCATAGGGGCTGAAGAGGTCACAAAGTGAGCAAAAAGGAAGTTGTCAGAGGAAGGGGTAGAGGGTCATTTAAAATTCAGGGGAAAATCTACATCCACTTAGCCTGAGCAGAGTACCAGAGCATATGATCAATGACTCCAAACCTCCATCAAAGAGACACTTTAAAGAGCAATTTGAATGAGTTCTGTCCACATCGAGACTATACCCCAAACGGCACTATTCCCTTTATAGTGCACTACTTTTGATCAGGGCCTATAGGGAATAGGGTGTCATTTGGGATGCAACCTTAGGACTCGTAGTGGCTGCTCTTTCCCATCCATCCCCAAATCTCCTACCTTATCATCTGTCCTGTATGGATGTTGTTAACCCCATCCTGGCCTTCATGGGCCCACGGGGGCCTCTACATTCCACTGGTAATGATCTTAGACTTCCCCCGGGGCAAAGGGCCCCAATTAAACCCCCAGAGGTGGAGCAAGGGTGCAGGAGCTAAGCATGGGGGCAGGACAGACCTGTCAATGACTACAGACAATGTCAGAGGGCTGACAGGACAGAGTTGACCTTGAGACTAAGACAGGATGCAGATGATGGACAGAGAGAAGGAGGGAGGGGTAGGTGGGAGGAGGGGAAGAGAGAGAGAAAGGGAGATGGTGGGAAAGCAGTAGGCCAGTTAATGACGAGCAGCTGACGAGTTAACGAGGGGGGAAACTCCCCCCGTGTCACAGCCAGGGTCCTCATTAACCACAAGGAAGGAAGGGGGGGAGAGAGAGAAAGAGCCATTGACTGCTAAGGGCTAATGGTGTCGAGCAGCATGACACCGCTCTCTCTCTCTGTATGAGTGTGATGGACAGTTATGACAGGGTCAGAGACATGCGTGTGTGTAAGCCTTTCAGTGTCTGACAGCACTCAGCGTGTCACTAACAGAGCTGGAGAGGAGGGGGAGAAAGGAGGAGAGTGAGCTGCCAGCTTAACTCGGTTGTCACCCCCGAGACCCAGACAGACAGGCTACCTCTCAAAGGACACCCTATTCCCTATATAGTGCACTACTTTTGACTAGGGCTCTATTCCCTAAACAGTGCACAACTTTTTCCCAGGGTGCTACTTGGGATACACAAAAACATATATGCAGCCAGCTAGCCACCTGCAGGAAGGCGCCATTCCCAAGACATCATTCTCAGGATTAGGAAGGAAGATGCTGGGGATTTATATTGTTTTTCACGCTGTAAAAGGTTCGAAGCTCATAACCTCTTCCAGCCTCCCAACACAAAACAAAACGCTGACTGATTCTGTGACTGGACATGATCAGGGATCCTTTTCACTCTCACGCACCCACAAGATTTCTGTATTTTATTTGACTTTCTCGGGCGAGGAGAAAAAAAATGAAGATTAAGTGATGAAATTTGACGTGCTTGCACATTAGAGGAGGGAAATCTCTGACACGAGGCTCAGCAGAGGCCCTCTTCTCAATCTAAGCCCTTTAATTCACATACTGTAAGTGATTTAAAACCTCGGGCAGAAACGATTAAATCTCAGAGAAATTACATTAAGGCTTGTCAGAATGACACGAGGCGGGCATAATTACAGAAACTCCACCCGCTGATAATGACAAACTGGCCGTGATTTCCAAAAAGAGTGATAGGGGGGGAGAAAACAATTGAGATGAAAAACTTGGAGAGTGTGTGGAGGCATCGGGAAACAGCGAGAGGAAGCCGACACACTATAGTGAAGCCGCTGCAAAATAATACTGCCAGCCAGCCAGAAAGCCACTTCCTTCATTAGGCAGTAGGCACGGTAGAGGCATCAGGTACTGTTAATGAATTATGTTCAGATGTCTGAGCCTCAGGCCAAACGACAACACCTATTCCACTGTAAAGGCCATGTTGTGATGAGAGAGAGAGTTTATTTTGTGGATAGGGGTTGGACCACTCACCTAGACCCGCGGACTGTTTTGTAAGCGCTGGGCAGGGTGTGCTTGGTTTTGGACCGCGACTTGGAGCGAGACCGCGATCTCGCCGGTGACCTCTTCTTGTGTTTCTTCTTCTTCTTGTCTCTGTCTCCTTTCGCTCTGTCCCGCTCCTTCTCCGGTCTTCTGGAGGTAGAGGAGGATGATGAGGTGGGTAGCAGGAGGGAGGAAGAGGGGGGCTCTTTGCTTTTGAAGGCCTTGGCGTCAGGGGGTCTTTGATCAGCAGGGTACACAGGTGCTCTGGAAGCCAACGGAGGGGGGACAGAGACGATGGGGGCCACTGGGAACTTTGGCAGCTGTGGCTAGGATAGAGGGAAGGAAAGAGAGAGAGTGAGAGGGATGAGCGTAGGAGAGAAATGAGCGGGGAAAGAGGGCATATTAATGACAGACAGATCTGCACCTTGGGCCTTTTCTAGTTTAACGAGTGCAAGAAAATCTGAAGGCTTCCCTCTCAGAATGAGCATACTGAGGAGTGAGAGAGAGAGGAAGTGAGGGAGGGAGAGCTAGAGAGAAAGTGATCGAGCTAGAGAGAGGAAGTGAGAGAGCAATAGAGATAGAGAGAGGAAGTGAGGGAGCTAGAGAGAGGAAGTGAGAGAGCAATAGAGATAGAGAGAGGAAGTGAGGGAGCTAGAGAGAGGAAGTGAGGGAGCAATAGAGCTAGAGAGAGGAAGTGAGGGAGCGATAGCGTTAGAAATAGGAAGTGAGGGAGCGATAGTGCTAGAGAGAGGAAGTGAGTGAGCGACAGTGCTAGAGAGAGAGTGTGACGAGGGCATTAACAATTGTCTCCTCCGTTACAGCCACTGGCTAAAGGTCATCTGGGAGACGCAATCTAATTCAGCCTGCATCTCCAATCAAGGTTGTGTGTGTGTGTGTGTGTGTGTGTGCACTCGACCGGCCGAAGTAAAAGGCAAAGCCCTGGGGCAGTGAGATCCTAGTCCTGGCTCTGTCCATAACTACTGCTCGCTGTGTGCTGGTTCTGGTTGGTTCTTCCCTCAGACTTACTCAGCTGCTAATTAAAAGATACTGGCTGGTTACACAACACAATGCAGCCTGATAGCTAGCACCCTGCCCTGCCTGCCTTGCTAACAAAACATAATTGGCCCTTCTCCACTGTCACCACGAAAGTGCCTCTAATTACTTCAGTATGTGTCTGTCTGGTTAAATTAGATCTTCTGCCCGCTGCTGGATCAAACATCACAACTGGGTGCCAATCAATGTAGCGCCATGCGCCATCAAACTCCATTTATATTACATTTTGCCATTGAGAGAAGAAAAACACCATATGTATTTATTTTCCAAGCTTTATTTGCCATGGAAAAGCCTTAGCAAGGACTTATGATGTGTAAGGTGTGTGCAATACTGGTGCCGTTAGGTATGGAAGTGTTCATATGTGGAACAAGAAAAAGTGTGTGTGAGAAAGAGAGCGAGAGCGACAGAGACAGAGCGAGAGAGCGCATGAGAGAGAGCCCGTGTGAATGTCACCTTATCTATTGAGACTCGGCTCTGGCGACAGTGAATCAAAGGAGACGAGGACACAATGTCTTCTCTTCCCAGCATGTTTAGAACCTACTCTGTCCCAATTCAGTGAAACAGGGCAACTTCTTCCTCCTCCTTTCTTTCCCTCACATGGAATGAGTGAGATACACACATTCTTCCCTCCCCTGCTGCTCCAGACAGAGCAAGAGGAGAGACGAAGGTGGAGAAAGATCTGTGTTATTGGCTTTAATAATAATAATTTGATAAAGCTTTGATAAAGTTTTCGGTATGAATATTTGGTAGTGCGGTGCGCTGCGGTGGCTCAGGGAAGATAATGAGGAGGATGTCTGGGGTTTGATTTCGCTTTGGGTTAAGAACAGCATGACATTTGGGTAGGTTTATTCCCAAGGACCATGGGTCGAGGAGAGTGTGTACGGTCTCTCACGCCTGCTCCAAGGTGATAGGGAAGGCTGCCCTCTCTGAAGCACACCGCACGGGAGAGAAGAGAGGCAAACCAGTGTAAGGAAAATGGGACAGGGAAGGAGAGGAGGAGGGACAGGGATGGAGTGTGTTTCAGAAAGGGACAAAAGAAGAAGAGAGCGATGGAAACAATCCATCATGAGCAAGAGAGGGTGTCAGAGGGACAGAAATGGAGCAAAAAACGAGCGAGAGGGCAGACAAGGGAAAGAGAAATGGACAGAGGGTGATTGAGAAGGGTGATGAACGAGAGAGGAAAAATAGCCAGAATCCACAACTCCCTGTGTGCAAATAAACTGCTCCAGGTCACCTTGCCTTGCCTGTTGTTGTACTGTAATCAGGCCACTCCACTTCGGCACCCAGAACTGTACTTTCAACACATCCCACCTGTGCACTGTAGCCCGACACCTACTTGGCCTTGTGCGCACACACAAAACACAGGGTACCTAGAAGCCCGATTCCAGTGACAGCTCAAGCTCTACCATTCACTCTTAATACTCTTTGATTAACAGGCTTTGACAGACTCAATATGTTTACAAGTGGTCCGTTGTAGCTCCATTGGTAGAGCATGGGACATGAAAGGGTAGTTGGTTTGATTCCTGGGACCACCCATACGTAAAATGTAAGCTAGCATGACTAAGTCGCTTTGGATAAAAACATTGCAAAATGGCATAGAAACACTGTATATGTAAACGCAACTACATCTGAAGATCAGGTTCTGGCACTATAATCAATAAATAATTCACACTTATAGCCAACTGTGGCTGCTTCTGGTACAATAGCAAAGCCAGACCCTGCGGCTTTCCTGGTCTTTCAGAGTTCAGAGGCAACATTTCAATTTTGTGTGTGTGGGGGCATTCTGATGAGGGGACCCTGTGGGATGTGAGAGGCTGGACACAACTCTAAACACACAAACTGTGCCAGCCAGGGAAAACAAGGCAATCAATCACCTTGATTTGGAAGAGTTCCAATGTTGGATAGACATAGCCAGCAAGCTAACATAGCATCCCTCTCTTTTTGAGCCTTGTGTTTGAGTAGGCTAAACTAGCTAGCTGCATTCGATGCCAGTTGATTGGGGTCGCCAGATGATTTGCCAGCTCCTGAAAGCTTGGCTGCATGTTTAAACACCCCCAGATCCACGCATATTTTCTGGTAAAAGCCAACACTGGCTATCAGAGAGACAGAGGGACCGTATGAGAGGGAAAGAGTGTGAAAGAAAGAGGGGGGGTGAGGTAGAGAAAGGGGAGAAAGAGACTTCTCCCTGCTCCTTTCCCTCTCTCTGGATCTGATGGGGCTCTGCCTGCCGTGGGAGGTCTGGACCAATCACCGGGAGCTGCGGGAGCACGCCATCCTGCTTCTCGTGGGCCCGTGAAAGGTTCCACGAATAGTTTGAGGGGTAGGAATGGGCGGATTTCTCCATCCACTTGCATTGTATTGGGCAGTTCAATGGTGAGAAATGTCTCAGTCCCTGGAGCAAAAACGTATCCAAGAGCATGAGTACAGGTCATCAATAAGCTGCTCCCAAACATTTTAAACCTGCATCAGGAAAGTGAGTCTATCATAGTTCATGTGGTATTCAATGACATTATGAAGGTCAACTCAGAACAGTTGAAGATGGATTTTAAAGAACTGATTGGGTCTCTGCTTAACACCAACAAAGGCCTATAATATCTGGCCCTGTGCAATCCCTAAATCGTGGCATTGAACGTTTCAGCAGACCTTTAGCCATTCATAACTAGCTACTTGACTATTGCAGCTCTGTCGGGGTCACATTTATTGATCATTTTGATACCTTCTGGAAACAAAGCTTGTTTTAAGAAGAGGATGGGATCCACCCAACTTTTGTAGGTTCCAGAATCCTTTCACAGGATTATACAGATGTGTTGAGACAATGACATATGAATGACCCAAACCCAGCTCAGTTAATCCCAACCATTGCGTCGCTGAGTTGTCATAATGCTTCAGGAAATGTACATTTTCCCAGGGGCATTGGAAGACACAATGTAAGTAACCTAATATATTTCCATCTAACTGCCCTTAATGCCTCTGCTGATTTTACAGCTTTTGTATGCAGTAATCATGTGCCTTTGAACCAGTTATACTGTTAGAACTGAGTCGGTGTGCCCTAGCATGAAGTCCATTGTGTGCAGCTCACCCTCCACTAACATAAATAACATGAGCATGTCTACTTCTGCTAAGCTTCCCATTAAAGCAATGAAAACAACCATGCATCCCAGAAGTGCTAAAAATAGCCCACATTAACATATGTAGCTTAAGAAACAAGGTTCATCAAATCAATCATTTGCTAGTAACATTCTGACAATCTCTGAAACTCACTCAGATAATACCTTTGATGATAGTGGTAGCAATACATGGTTGTTACATCTACAGAAAATACAGTAATGCCAATGGTGGAGGTGTTGCTGTTTATATTCAGAACCACATTCCTGTAAAGCTTAGAGAAGATATCGTGTTAAATAATGTTGAAGTAATATGGCTATAGGTTCATCAGCCTCACCTAAAGCCCAATGTTTTGGGAAGCTGCTATAGACCACCTAGTGCTAACAGTCAATATCTGGATAACATGTGTGAAATGCTTGATAATGTATGAGATATCAACAGAGGTGTATATTTTCTGGATGATTTCAATATTGACTGGCTTTCATCAAGCTGCACACTCAAGAAAAAGCTACAAACTGTAACTCGTGCCTGCAATCTGGTTCAGGTTATCAATCAACCTACCAGGGTAATTAGAAACAGCACATGAATGAACTCAACATGAATTGATCAAATCTTTACTAATGCTGCAGAAATTTGCTTTAAAGCAGTATCCAAATTCATCAGATGTAGTGATCATAATATAGTTATCCATATCTAGGAAAACCAAAGTTCCAAAGGCTGGGCCTAATATAGTGTATAAGAGGTCATACATAAGTTTTGTAGTGATTCCTATGTTGTTTATGTAAAGAATATTTGTTGGTCTGTAGTGTGTGTTGGGGAGCAACCAGATTCTGCACTTGACACATTTTTATGGAATGGTCTGCCTACCCATGTGAGAGACAAAGACTCGGTCTCAACCTTTAAGTCTTTATTGAAGACGCATCTCTTCGGTAGGTCCTATAATTGACTGTAGTCTGGCCCAGGAGTGTGAAGGTGAACGGAAAGGCACTGGAGCAACGAACCGTCCTTGCTGTCTCTGCCTTGCCGGTTTCCCTCTCTCCACTGGGATTATCTGCCTCTAACCCTATTACAGGGGCTGAGTAACTGGCTTACTGGTGCTCTTCCATGCAGTCTCTAGGAGGGGTGCGTCATTTGAGTGGGTTGAGTCACAGACGTGATCTTCCTGTCTGGGTTCGCTCCCCCCTTTGGGTTGTGCCGTGGCGGAGATCTTTGTGGGCTATAATCGGCCTTGTCTCAGGATGTTAAGTTGGAGGTTGAAGATATCCCTCTAGCGGTGTGGGGGCTGTGCTTTGGCAAAGTGGGTTTATAACCTGCCTGTTCGGCCCTGTCCGGGGGTATCATCGGATGGGGGCCACAGTGTCTCCTGACCCCTCCTGTCTCAGCCTTCAGTATTTATTCTGCAGTAGTTTGTGTCGGGGGGCTAGGGTCAGTCTGTTATATCTTGAGTATTTCTCCAGTGTCCTGTGTGAATTTAAGTATGCTCTTTCTAATTCTCTCTATGTCTCGGGGGACCTGAGTCTTAGGACCATGCCTCAGGACTACCTGACATGATGACTCCTTGTTGTCCCCAGTCCACCTGGCCGTGCTGCTGCTCCAGTTTCAACTGTTCTGCCTGCAGCTATGGAACCCTGACCTGTTCACCGGACGTTCCACCTGTCCCAGACCTGCTGTTTTCAACGCTCTAGAGTCAGCAGGAGCGGTAGAGATACTCTTAATGATCGACTCAGAAAAGCCAAATGATAACCTCCTGAGGTGCTGACCTGTTGCATCCTCGACAACTACTGTGATTATTATTATTTGACCATGCTGGTCATTTATGAACATTTGAATATCTTGACCATGTTCTGTTATAATCTCCACCCGGCACAGCCAGAAGAGGACTGGCCACCCCTCATAGCCTGGTTCCTCTCTAGGTTTCTTCCTAGGTTTGGTCCTTTCTAGGGAGTTTTTCCTAGCCACCGTGCTTCTACACCTGCATTGCTTGCTGTTTGGGGTTTTAGGCTGGGTTCACTTTGTGACATCAGCTGATGTAAGAAGGGCTTTATAAATACATTTGATTTGATTTATTCCAGTTACTAATAAGCCTGCACCAAGAAAATGAGTAAAAACTGTTAAATCCCAGTGGATTGATGAGGAATTGAAACTATACTATGAATCAAAGAAATTATATAAAGAATGAGAGTAAAAAGCTTTGGAGCACCGTAAATGAATGTTTGCCTTTTTTCCCAAACACAACACCATCATTCATTGAATCAGATGGCTCATTCATCACAAAACCCACTGATATTGCCAATTACTTTAATACGTTTTTAATTGGCAAGATTAGCAAACTTAGGCATGACATGCCAGCAACAAATGCAGGCACTTTCAAAATAAAGAAAAACCCTTGAATGAGTAGGTGTTTTAAAACTTTTGGCAGGTAGTGTACACGCATACACTTCCTGTTTCCCAGACATAGCTCATTGTAATATTATTTGTACTTTGTATTTAGCTTATACACACACAACATATTTATTTAAATACAGAATTCTTGACATAGCTCACTCTAATATATCTACTGATGTACAGTGCACTCGAAAAGTATTCCGACCCCTTGACTTTTTCCACATTTTGTTACATTACAGCCTTAGTCTAAAATTGATTAACAATTTTTTCCCCACATCAATCTACACACAATACCCCATAATGGCTAACATAACTAAAACAGGTTTTTAGACATTTTTGCAATTATGCTGCAGGACTTAGAGGTGATTTGTGGTTTAGTACAGTACCCTGCGTCACCACTTCAAATCAAATCTGTTTATATAGCCCTTCTTACATCAGCTGATATCTCAAAGTGCTGTACAGAAACCCAGCCTAAAACCACAAACAGCAAGCAATGCAGGTGTAGAAGCAGTGCAAGGGGGAGTTAGAGCACTGATTATGCTTTTGGGTCCTACTGTGTCTAACTGAATGAATGGGCAACATTCATCTAAATAGAAACTGAATTGTGCACAACTTCAGTATTACTTACTAAAACTGTTGTACCGGTCAGGTTGTACAGCGCATGAGTGGCGCAACGGTCTAAGTCAACACATAACAGTGCAAGCTGTGATGCTACAGATGCTGGTTCATTACTCGTGCTGGCCTCGACTGGGTTTTTGTTTCTCTCCCTCTAAAAACAGAAATGAATCATTTCAAATAACAAACTGGCTTTATTTACTAACTAGTAACAACGTCTCACCCCATGTTTAAGAACAGCCTTTTTCCTCGCTCATTTTACGTTATTTGAAAACGGAATCCTCTCCAAAATATATATATATATTTTTAAACAAAACAATTATTATTACATTTAGAAGTATATAAAAGCCCATTGTATATTCTCCCAGATACATTATTAACTCTGTTATTAGCAGGACAAAATATATTGGTCATGGCTCCAAATGGGAGAATGCCTTGCAGTTCTCCAGCTGTATACACTGAAAGTGTGTGAGGTTCAAGGCACGAAGGCAGGGGTCATGGGACGGACCTCAGAGCAGCGCACAGAAGATGGACCTAGCCCATGGGGATGGGAGGTGGAGGAGTGGACCCCCACCCCGCCACACTGGGAAGCACAGAGCAACACTAAGGCACATTGCACTAATAATGGCACTGACTAGGGAAACGTTCCCACTGTTCTTAGTGCCAGTCTGCACGTTCAAACTACAACAATGTAACTAATAGTGGCATCTTTATGTTTTCGTTAATAAAATAATGATAAAAATACTCTTTCAAAATGCCGATGTTTGTTTAATTATGGATCCATAACCAATTACTATGGGAAAACATATCACTGAATTACAGAAATATTGGAAAAAAAAGTTGTCTAATGAAGGTCTAATGAACTGCAAAAATCTCTGAAACTGGAAACACTTATCTCCCTCACTAGCTTTAAGCACCAACTGTCAGAGCATCTTACAGACTACTGCACCTGTACATAGCCCACCTATAATTTAGCCCAAACAACTACCTCTTTCCCAACTGTATTTCATTTATTTACTTATTTTGCTCCTTTGCAACCCATTATTTTTATTTCTACTTTGCACATTCTTCCATTGCAAAACTACCATTCCAGTGTTTTACTTGCTATATTGTATTTACTTTGCCACCATGGCCTTTTTTTGCCTTTACCTCCCTTCTCACCTCATTTGCTCACATTGTATATAGACTTGTTTATACTGTATTATTGACTGTAAGTTTGTTTTACTCCATGTGTAACTCTGTGTCGTTGTATCTGTCGAACTGCTTTGCTTTATCTTGGCCAGGTCGCAATTGTAAATGAGAACTTGTTCTCAACTTGCCTACCTGGTTAAATAAAGGTGAAAAAAAAAAGGTTAACAAATTGTTGCTGACTGGAAAATACTCTTTCAAAACACACATGGTCACGTTGTACAGTGCCATTATGGCTATTAGCAGGTAGCTGGACAATAGACTTACCTAGATGGAGGGTAGGGGGAGAATTATATCGTCAAATGTATTTCTTAGTTAGGTTGGCTGTATCACAACTGGCTGTGATTGGTTGCAATTTCAGTTTAATCCACCAGAAACTACAGAATAAGTAATACAACAAAAATATTACTATTATTATGCATCACATCCGACCGTGATTGGGAGTCCCATAAGGTGGCGCACAATTGGCCCAGCATTTCTCTCCTAAAAAACATACATGTTTTAGCCTTTACAAATATTATTTTGGCCTTTATTCAGATTGAAATTGCTCACTTTCGAAAAAATAAATAAAATGAAATAACCTCCAAAATATCGTTATTATTATCAAGTTGATGGCACAGTCATATAGCCGGCACCTACATAAAGCTGAGTGACTCACTCATGCATGGCTTTGGATCAAAATAAATAAGTCCCAACATTCTTTCTGATAGTCTTTAATAAATACATTTTTGGTTATCCTCATTTTTGGTTATCCTGACCTGGACACCATGCACAGTATTAGCAGTATTATTAGTGTCCATTAGCAGGACAATATACCTGCTAACACTTTTCTGTATTTTGATACTATGTGGATGGGTCCTCCATAGTGGTGCAGCTAAGTCACCGCATCGCATTGCAATATGCGTCGCTACAGATACCCGTGCCGGCCTCCATCGGGAGACCAATGAGGTGGCTTTTGGTTTTTAATTTAGAATCCTCTATGTAATTATTGGCGGAGAGTCATGTCATATTTTTTGATATACTGTAAGCCTTTTGTAGGCAACATGAGCCTCACTAGTGTGTAGTAATGTGCTGCTAAAAGTGGTGTATATCTTATTTACAGAGCATATTGAAGACAGAAGCAATAGTCTACAACTCCTTTACCACCGTTTCACACTGCTCTGAGACAAGAATGGGGAATGGTCTTAACAAATCAATGAGATTTATATTTTGACTGAATCGCCGCTCGGGTATTGGTTACAATTAGGGTGTAGAAATGTTATGCTCTTAGTGTAACCTTTATTTAACTAGGTAAGTCAGTTATGAAAAAAATATTATTTACAAGGACAGCCTACTCCCCCCCATCGGGGAATTGAACCACGGTCTCCCGCGGGCCTGCACAACACAGGGATTCTTTAGCTAAATAGCCCAGAACTGTAGCCTACTCCCGACCATCACGTTGTACAGCACCATATTTTCCATTCCATTCCATTTTTCTTGGAGTAGAAACACCATGATATTATTCAATTTAATTAAGCAACATTTCTTAAAATCAGTCTCATTATACTATGTTCTTACAAAAAAGGTTTTAAATTCTCTAGTACAGCCACTATTTAAGGCTATCAAATGCTTCTCAAAGATGCCCTCTGGTGGTCCAACTAGCATTAATGGTACCAGTGGTTGGCACTTAAATAATGTGCCATAGAATTCTGCACCACTATGCACGCTGTGTCTCAGTACGCTGCAACTTTTAAAGGACAAACCACTAAGTATTCAGGCACTTCACTCAGTACTTTGTGGAAGCACCTTTGACATTGATTACAGCCTCAAGTCTTTTTGGGTAAGACGCTACAACGCACACCTGTATTTGGGGAGTTTCTCCCATTCTTCTCTGCAGATCCTCTCAAGCTCTGCCAGGTTGGATGGGGAGCATTGCTGCATAGCCAATTTCAGCTCTCTCAAGAGATGTTTGATCAGGTTCAAGTCCGAGGTCCTGAGCACTCTGGAGCATGTTTTCTTCAAGGATCCCTCTGTACTTTGCTCTGTTCATCCTTGCCTTGACTAGTCTCACAGTTCCTGCCGCTGAAACATATCCCCACAGCATGATGCTGCCACCATGCTTCACCATAGGGATGGTGCCAGGTTTCCTCCAGACGTGATGCTCGGCATTCAGACAATATTGGTTTCATCAGACCAGAGAATCTTGTTTCTCATGGTCTGAGTGTCTTTAGGTGCCTTTTGGCAAACTCTAAACGGCCCTTCCCCCCTGATTGTTCAGTTTGGAATGGCGGCCAGCTCTAGGAAGAGTCTTGGTGGTTTTACTATTTTCTACATTGTAGAATAATAGTGAATACATCAAAACTATGAAATAACACATATGGATGTAATAACCATAAAGTGTTAAACAATTCTAAATATATTTTATATTTGAGATTCTTCAAAGGAGCCACCCTTTGCCTTGATGACAGCTTTGCGCAATCTTGGCATTCTCTCAACAAGCTTCATGAGGTCACATGGAATGTATTTCAATTAACAGGTGTGCCTTGTTAAAAGTTAATTTGTGGAATTTATTTCCTTAATGAGTTTGAGCCAATCAGTTGTGTTGCGACAAGGTAGGTGTGGTATGCAGAAGATAGTCCTATTTGATATGTAAGTTTATTAGAGATCAGTGATACTATCAAGAGCAGTGAGCGGTTTCCTTTTTCCTTCATCTCGCCCTATTTGGCAAAAGACCAAGTCTAAATTATGGTAAGAACAGCTCATATAAGCAAAGAGAAACGACAGTCCATCATTACCTTAAAACATGAAGGTCAGTCAATGCGGAAAATTTCAGGAACTTTGAAAGTTTCTTTAAGTGCAGTCGCAAAAACCATCAAGCGCTATGATGAAACTCTAATGAGGACTGCCACAGGAATGGAAGCCCCAGTTACGTTTGCTGCAAAGGATAAGTTTATTAGAATTAGCAGCCTCAGCAATTGCAGCCCAAATAAATGTTTCACAGAGTTCAAGTAACAGACACATCTCAACATCAACTGTTCAGAGAAGACTGTTTGAATCAGGAATTCATGGTCGAATTGCTGCAAAGAAACCACTATTTAAAGGACACCAATAAGAAGAAGAGACTTGCTTGGCCCAAGAAACATGAGCAATGGACATTTGACTGGTGGAAATCTGTCCAAATTTGAGATTTTTGGTTCCAACCGCCGTATCTTTGTGAGACGCAGAGTAGGTGAACGGATGATCTCCACATGTGTGGTTCCCACCGTGAAGCATGGAGGAGGTGGTGTGATGGTGCTTTGCTGGTGACACAGTCAGTGATTTATTTAGAATTGATGGCACACTTGACCAGCATGGTGTTGGGTTCCAATTCTCAGAGTAAAAACTCAACGGACATTATGAAAGCTTAAACAAGTTTATTATGCCCAGAGGATCAATACAGCTGCATTAGACAAAACAGAAGGTCATGTGGTCTGATGAGACACAAATAGAGCTTTTTGGTCTAAACTCCACTCGCCGTGTTTGGAGGAAGAAGAAGGATGAGTACAACCCCAAGAACACCATCCCAACTGTGAAGCATGGAGGTGGAAACATAATTCTTTGGGGATGCTTTCCTGCAAAGGGGAGGATGGATGGGGCCATGTATCGCGAGATCTTGGCCAACAACCTCCTTCCCTCAGTAAGAGCATTGAAGATGGGCTGTGGCTGGGTCTTCCAGCATGACAACGACCCGAAACACAATAAGTGCGCTCAGCATATGTGGGAACTCCTTCAAGACTGTGGGAAAAGCATTCCAGGTGAAACTGGTTGAGAGAATGCCAAGAGTGTGCAAAGCTGTCATCAAGGCAAAGTGTGGCTACTTTGAAGAATTTAAAATATAAAACATTTTATTTGATCAATTTTAGAATAAGGCTGTAGCGTAACAAAATGTGGAAAAGGTGGGGGTCTGAATACTTTCCAAAGGCAGTGTACATATCATTCTTAGTATGTCTTGAGTAAATTATTCTGTTGTACATACTTAGACTGCATTTTGATTACTGTTACAGTGCTATTTGGATTGTTAATTGGATTCGTTCCAACAGAGATTTCTTGTATTTTTTGTAGTACATAAAAAAAGTTTATTATTTGTGTACTTGTTTGACATTTTACTGCATTGTTAGAAACTAGTAACATAAGAATTTCACCGCTATAACATCTGCTAAGCTGTGCACCCGACTAATAAACTTTGATTTGATTTCATAGATACTACCGTTCAAAAGTTTGCCGTCACTTAACAATGTCTCAGAATAAGAATAGACTGATGAATTTCAGAAGAAAGTTCTTTGTTTCTGGCCATTTTGAGCCTGCAATTGAACCCACAAATGCTGATACTCAACTATTCTAAAGAAGGACAGTATTATTGCTTCTTTAATCAGGACAACAGTTTTCAGCTGTGCAAACATACTTGCAAATGGGTTTTCTAATGATCAATTAGCCTTTTAAAATAATAAACTTGGATTAAGCTAACAACGTGCCATTGGAAAACAGGAGTGATGGTTGCTGATAATGGGCCTCAGTACACCTATGTAGATATTCCATAAAAAATCTGCCATTTCCAGCTACAATAGTCATTCACAACATTTACGATGTTAATGTTGGTAACCAAGATGGCATAGCAGTTCAGACGTCTTTTGTCCTCGTCTTGTCGTGTCTTGTGTATATATATATATATATATATATATATATATATATATATATATATATATATATATATACAACATTTTTCACATACATTTTATTTTTATTTTCCACCAACTCATCTTCAAAACACTCTCCTGCAACCCGCCTCACCAATTTATATTTATTAAAAAGTATTATTTACCTCAAATCTGTAATCCTCCAAGAAGCTAGCCAGAAACTAGTCAGAAGCTAGCCCAGAAGCTAGCCCAGAAGCTAGTTCAGAAGCTAGCCCAGAAGCTAGTTCAGAAGCTAGTTCAGAAGCTAGTTAGCTTCTTTACTGGCAAATCGTTAGTAATCGTTAGTATTCAGCTAACCACGGTTTGTGATCATCAGCTATCCTTTTAGCTCGAAAATCTATTGTCAGTTTTGTACGGCGCAGCGCGGCTCGGAACGGAACATACCGGACCAATTTGTCTCTCCATGTCCCTGGATTTCAACTGCTTCTGGACATTCATACCCGGATCTCACAGTTAGCTAGCTGCTATCCGTGTGACTATCGGCTTTCGTCGATTCCGGAGCAAACATCAATTATTCCGGAGCTAGCCAGCTCCGTCAATCACTCCTGAGTTCAATCAATCACTCCTTGGCTGCAGTCACCGGACCCGTTTTACTGACTACACGGAGCCCCACCGGGCCTTCACAACTGGACTGCCGACGTTATCCACCCGAAGGAGATCCGGCTGGCTCCCCCGGTTGCGACGTTACCTGAACGCCCATCTGCGGCCTGCTAACCGTTAGCTGTCTTACCGGCTGCTATCTGAATAGACAATCAGACAATTTATTTAACTATATCTATATCTATTGTTTTTATTTTTGTTGTTGTTGTGTGATTTAGATTAATCCCCTCTACCACACGGAACCCCACTAATCTACTGACGGAACGCAAGAGGTGGCTAACAACAGACATCCATCCTATGCTAGCTTGCTACCGATGGCCTGGCTAGCTGTCTAAATCGCAGTGACCCCCCAACCAACCTCTCCACTCACTGGACCCTTTTGATCACTCGACGAAGCATGCCTCTCCTTAATGTCAATATGTCTTGTCCATTGCTGTTCTGGTTAGTGTTTATTGGCTTATTTCACTGTAGAGCCTCTAGTCCTGCTCACTATACCTTATCCAACCTATTAGTTCCACCACCCACACATGCAATGACATCTCCTGTTTTCAATGATGTTTCTAGAGACAATATCTCTCTCTTCATCACTCAATACCTAGGTTTACCTCCACTGTATTCACATCCTACCATACCTTTGTCTGTACATTATACTTTGATGCTATTTTATTGCCCCCAGAAACCTCCTTTTACTCTCTGTTCCAGACGTTCTAGACGAACAATTCTTATTGCATTTAGCCGCACGCTTATTATACTCCTCCTATGTTCCTCTGGCGATGTAGAGGTGAATCCAGGACCTGCAGTGCCTAGCTCCACTCCTATTCCCCAGCCACTCTCTTTTGACGACTTCTGTAACCGTAATAGCCTTGGTTTCATGCATGTTAACATTAGAAGCCTCCTCCCTAAGTTTGTTCTATTCAGTGCTTTAGCACACTCTGCCAACCCGGATGTTCTAGCTGTGTCTGAATCCTGGCTTAGGAAGACCACCAAAAATTCAGAAATTTTAATTCCAAACTACAACATTTTCAGACAAGATAGAACTGCCAAAGGGGGCAGTGTTGCAATCTACTGCAAAGATAGCCTGCAGAGTTCTGTCCTACTATCCAGGTCTATACCCAAACAATTTGAACTTCTACTTTTAAAAATCCACCTCTCTAAAAACGAGTCTCTCACCGTTGCCGCCTGCTATAGACCACCCTCTGCCCCCAGCTGTGCTCTGGACACCATATGTGAACTGATTGCCCCCCATGTATCTTCAGAGCTCGTGCTGCTAGGCGACCTAAACTGCAACATGCTTAACACCCCAGCCATCCTACAATCTAAACTTGATGCCCTCAATCTCACACAAATTATCAATGAACCTATCAGGTACCTCCCCAAAGCCTTTAACATGGGCACCCTCATAGATATCATCCTAACCAACTTCCCCTCTAAATACACCTCTGCTGTCTTTAACCAAGATCTCAGCGATCACTGCCTCATTGCCTGCATCCGTAATGGGTCAGCGGTCGAACGACCTCCACTCATCACTGTAAAACGCTCCCTGAAACACTTCAGTGAGCAGGCCTTTCTAATCAACCTGTAACGGGGTATCCTGGAAGGATATTGATCTCATCCCGTCAGTAGAGGATGCCTGGATATTTAAAACAAATGCCTTCCTAACCATCTTAAATAAACATGCCCCATTCAAGAAATTTAGAAACAGGAACAGATATAGCCCTTGGTTCTCCCCAGACCTGACTGCCCTTAACCAACATAAAAACATCCTATGGCGTTCTGCATTAGCATCGAACAGCCCCCGTGATATGCAGCTGTTCAGGGAAGGGAAACCATTATACACAGGCAGTTAGAAAAGCCAAGGCTAGCTTTTTCAAGCAGAAATTTGCTTCCTGCAACACTAACTCAAAAACGTTCTGGGACACTGTAAAGTCCATGGAGAATAAGAACACCTCCTCCCAGCTGCCCACTGCACTGAAGATAGGAAACACTGTCACCACTGATAAATCCACCATAATTGAGAATTTCAACAAGCATTTTTCTATGGCTGGCCATGCTTTCCACCTGGCTACTCCTACCCCGGTCAACAGCACTGCACCCCCAACAGCAACTCGCCCAAGCCTTCCCCATTTCTCCTTCTCCCAAATCCATTCAGCTGATGATCTGAAAGAGCTGCAAAATTTGGACCCCTACAAATCAGCCGGGCTAGACAATCTGGACCCTTTCTTTCTAAAATTATCTGCCGAAATTGTTGCCACCCCTATTACTAGCCTGTTCAACCTCTCGTGTCGTCTGAGATTCCCAAAGATTGGAAAGCAGCTGTGGTCATCCCCCTCTTCAAAGGGGGGGGAAAGTCTTGACCCAAACTGCTACAGACCTATATCTATCCTACCATGCCTTTCTAAGGTCTTCGAAAGCCAAGTCAACAAACAGATTACCGACCATTTCGAATCTCACCATACCTTCTCTGCTATGCAATCTGGTTTCAGAGCTGGTCATGGGTGCAACTCAGCCACGCTCAAGGTCCTAAACGATATCTTAACCGCCATCGATAAGAAACATTACTGTGCAGCTGTATTCATTGATCTGGCTAAGGCTTTCGACTCTGTCAATCACCACATCCTCATTGGCAGATTCGACAGCCTTGGTTTCTCAAATGATTGCCTCGCCTGGTTCACAAACTACTTCTCTGATAGAGTTCAGTGTGTCAAATCGGAGGGTCTGCTGTCCGGACCTCTGGCAGTCTCTATGGGGGTGCCACAGGGTTCAATTCTTGGACCGACTCTCTTCTCTGTATACATCAATGAGGTCGCTCTTGCTGCTGGTGAGTCTCTGATCCACCTCTACGCAGACGACACCATTCTGTATACTTCCGGCCCTTCTTTGGACACTGTGTTAACAACCCTCCAGGCAAGCTTTAATGCCATACAACTCTCCTTCCGTGACCTCCAATTGCTCTTAAATACAAGTAAAACTAAATGCATGCTCTTCAACCGATCGCTACCTGCACCTACCCGCCAGTCCAACATCACTACTCTGGATGGCTCTGACTTAGAATACATGGACAACTACAAATACTTAGGTGTCTGGTTAGACTGTAAACTCTCCTTCCAGACCCATATCAAACATCTCCAATCCAAAGTTAAATCTAGAATTGGCTTCCTATTTCGCAACAAAGCATCCTTCACTCATGCTGCCAAACATACCCTTGTAAAACTGACCATCCTACCAATCCTCGACTTTGGCGGTGTCATTTACAAAATAGCCTCCAATACCCTACTCAACAAATTGGACGCAGTCTATCACAGTGCAATCCGTTTTGTCACCAAAGCCCCATATACTACCCACCATTGCGACCTGTACGCTCTCATTGGCTGGCCCTCGCTTCATACTCGTAGCCAAACCCACTGGCTCCATGTCATCTACAAGACCCTGCTAGGTAAAGTCCCCCCTTATCTCAGCTCGCTGGTCACCATAGCATCTCCCACCTGTAGCACACGCTCCAGCAGGTATATCTCTCTAGTCATCCCCAAAACCAATTCTTTCTTTGGCTGCCTCTCCTTCCTGTTCTCTGCTGCCAATGACTGGAACGAACTACAAAAATCTCTGAAACTGGAAACACTTATCTCCCTCACTAGCTTTAAGCACCAACTGTCAGAGTAGCTCACAGATTACTGCACCTGTACATAGCCCACCTATAATTTAGCCCAAACAACTACCTCTTTCCCAACTGTATTTAATTAATTAATTAATTTTGCTCCTTTGCACCCCATTATTTTTATTTCTACTTTGCACATTCTTCCATTGCAAAACTAACATTCCAGTGTTTTACTTGCTATATTGTATTTACTTTGCCACCATGGCCTTTTTTGCCTTTACCTCCCTTCTCACCTCATTTGCTCACATTGTATATAGACTTGTTTATACTGTATTATTGATTGTATGTTTGTTTTACTCCATGTGTAACTCTGTGTCGTTGTGTGTCGAACTGCTTTGCTTTATCTTGGCCAGGTCACAATTGTAAATGAGAACTTGTTCTCAACTTGCCTACCTGGTTAAATAAAGGTGAAATAAAAACAAATAAAAAAATGTCTACACTGTATTTCTGATCAATTTGATGTTATTTTAATCGACAAAAAAATGTGCTTTTCTTTCAAAAACAACGATATTTCTAAGTGACCCCAAACTTTTGAACGGTAGTGTATACTGCTGGAAGTGAATTCAGGAATTAAACATTTAACTATGCAAAGTAGCAAAAGCTGTGTGTATTAAGGATAATGACACCTGGCTCAAATAGAAGCCTGTCTCTAACTCTAACCTGTTGTGCTCATTGATTTAAGAAAATAAACTCCCAGGCTAAAAATGGAAGTTTTAAGCTAGGCCTATCTTAGTAGGGCACAGATCTTAACCGGCAACACATTGATTCTTTAACTGGCAGGTCACTCACGGAAGCCATAATAAAAATGTAGCTTCAAAGCCACTTAGAAGGAGAAGCCTGACAGTCTCCCTTAGAAAAGAACCACATATCCCTGAGGTGCTGGGAGACAGGGGGACTATGGGCAAGGACAGACAGACACTTCAGATATCAATATTTGAAGTGCAGACACTTCAGATATTTGTATCCAGGAGAGTCCGAAAGAGAGAGAGAGCAAAAGATGGAGAGAAAAATAAAGAGAGAACAAGAGCAAGCGCTCACGCAAGAGGAAGAAAGGGGGAGTAGTATTGCGGTGTCTGCAGTTCAGCTCTCCACCCCGGTTTTGTCTCTAATCATGCCCATTAGCCCGGCTGGCCTCTGGCTGGGCTCCGGCAGGCCCTTTAAAGAGGCTGAGCTACCTACTGGAGAGACAAAGGTCTCCTAGGAGAGAGGCCATTCCTTTGAACAGAGCATGTCAGCCCAGAGACGAAGAGCACAATCAATTAGAGTGCCACAGCAGCTCTAGAGGGAAGTGACTAGGGCCCCTGGGTAAGGAGGGAGGCAGAGAAAAAGAGACAAGCAGAGAAACGAGAGAGAAAGAGAGACGCACACACACACTTGCAAAAACACATACTGTACTTACAAACACAGGCACGTACACACCCACGCTTACAGTCCTGCCGAAACATCTGCATGTAAGTGCACACACAGAGAATGTATCATACTCAATCATTTACGAGATTAGATTGAAAGGCATCAATATGTATGAACTTTTTGCTTGAGATTTATTCTATAAATAAATCAATAGATTTGAAGGGTTGGGGAGTAGGAGATGAGGCTGTCCACAGTGAACGATTTGACTCAATTCAACAGAGGACACAGCGTGCACCGTGGCCAGTGGTGAGTGAGTGCGTGAACACACACACACACACACTTTATGTTCATGTTGTTATCTTTTCTTGTTGCATGGTTGAGAAGGACCCGTCTCCCCGATGGTAAGGGAGTGAACAGCTCGTGGCTGGGGTATGTGTGGTCCTTGATAATTCTGCGGGACCTCCTCCGGCACGGTCTCAAGTAGATGTCCTGGATGGTTGGGAGCACAGTCCCAGTGATGGTTTGGGCTGTCTTCACCACCCACTGGAGGGCATTGCAGAATCTAAAGGAATTAGCCAAACAGACTGTGTGGTAAAGGGGGCTGGCAGTGCTGTTTACTGATATTGTGTATTTCTCATCAGTGGCCAGTATGCGCTGATGTACGGAGCAACTCTGCTCAGTCAGATGAAGAAGTATACTCTGTGCTGGAATGTGTGGTGAACCTTGACCCAGCTATGCCTCAGCCAATCAGAGCGTGGTCTCTGATGCCATTGGGCTTACTGTGCTCCTTACCATACTCTACGTTTATATTTTAGTTATTTAGGAGACGCTTTTATCCAGAGTGACATACATTTGCTGCATTCATTTTAACATAGCTAGTTGAGATAACCACATATCACAGTTGTGGTAAGTACATTTTTCCTCAATAAAGAAGCCTTTGTCACCAAAGTCAGTTTCAGACATTTTTGGAAGATGGTCAGGGACTCTGATCCCATCCAATCACTTATTTTGGAGGGTATTCAGATGATGAAAGTTTGCCATTAGAATATATGTGCAAAGCAAAGTTTAAACTTTCAGTATGTGTTATTGCATTAAGGATTGTCTGTCAAATGAGATGAGTTCTATCCTAATGCTTATTTGCAGAGGACAAAACAGTAGTGGGCTTGATTACCAACAACGTCAAGACAGCCTACAGGGAGGAGGTGAGGGCACTCGGAGTGTGGTGTCAGGAAAACAACCTCTCACACAACATCAACAAAACAAAGGAGATGATCGTGGTCTTCAGGAAAGCAGAGGGAGCACCCCCATATCCATATCGATGGGACAGTAGTGGAGAAGGTGGAAAGTTTTTAGTTCCCCGGGAACACACATCACGGGCAAACTGAAATGGTCCACCCATACAGACATTGGGGTGAAGAATGAACAGCAACTCTTCAACCTCAGGAGGCTATAGAAATTTGGCTCGTCACCTAAAACCTTCGAAGACTTTTACAGATGCATAATTGAGAGCATCCTGTTCGGTTGGATCACCGCCTGGTACGGCAACTGCACCGCCCTCAACCGCAAGGCTCTCCAGAGGATGGTGCGGTCTGCACAACGCATCACCGGGGGCAAACTACCTGCCTTCCAGGACACCTACAGCACCCGATGTCACAGGAAGGCCAAAAAGATCATCAAGGACAACAACCACCCGAGCCACTCCCTGTTCATCCAACTACCATCCAGAAGACGAGGTCAGTAGAGGTGCATCAAAGCTGGGACCGAGATACTGAAAAACAGCTTATCTCAAGGCCAGACTGTTAAATAGCCATCACTAACACAGAGAGGCTGCTGCCTACATACAGACTCAGATCTTTAGCCACTTTAATAAATGGATCACTAGACACTTAAAAAAGCCACTTTAATAATGTTTACGTATCTTACATTAGTCATCTCATATGGATATACTGTATTTTATACCATCTATTTCATCTGGCCTATGCTGCACGGCCATCGCTCATCCTTATATTTACATGTACATTTTCTTATTCCATCCCTTTGTGTGTGTATTAGGTAGTTGTTGTGAAATTGTTAGATATTACTGCACTGTCGGAACTAGAAGCACAAGCATTTCTCTACACTCACATTAACATCTGCTAACCATGTGTATGTGACCAATAAAATTAGATTGAATTTGATTTATTAAAAACATTAGCAAAGCTATGGTAAACCATGTGATAACTAATCTAAATTTGACAGATGATTGTAAATGCAATAACATATTGAAGAGAAGAATATTCACAGGGGTACTATGTACCAGGCGAGTGACGGCAACTTCTGCTCCCTGTTGAGGATGTCTGTCTCCTGTCCCCGTCCCAGAGAACAGGCTTTGTTTCTGGATAGCCCAGCTAGTTGCCCATTCCCCCCTCCGTGGATGGATACACTTGTCCGTAACGTAATACCTTGTTAAAGCCCAGATTCTGCTGCAAGTTTAGCACCGATTGAACAGGCTTGAACAGATTACAAAGGAAAAAGTCAACCTTGAGACAACACCAGTACCTAACCCCTGCATCCGGCCGCCTACCATCCTGCCTGCACCTCGGGCCAATCGTGAAACGGCCCAACAGACTCCAGAGCTCTAAGACTCTTTCACTTTCTAGTTTCTACCCCAAATCTGGTTTGGATCAAGAAACTAAGAAGTTCCTAGACCGCATTAGGCAGAGACGCCTGACAGAACATTTAGGGCTCTCGTTTCCTTCTCTTTGCACATGTGTTTTATTGGACTATGCTTTGAGGATTTAATGTTGCGTAGAAGACTAATGAAAGTGTGCAGAAACAAAACCAGAAGGCAGCAGAAGGAGAAAAACAAGAAAAAAACTACAGGCCTGTTCTCCGTTTTCCTTTTAATTGCACTCTGTCTTTTTTTCTATCCTCGGAGTAAAAAAAATTGGGAAAGTTGCAAATAACTGTGGGATCGATAGAGCCGCAGGAAATGAGGCTATTTGGAGTGTTCAATCAGGGGCCCTGCCTCTGCTTACTTTAATTAGTTTATACATAAATTCAAGGCCGGAGATTGAAGAGCACTCTCTGCTCGTACCCTGACTTAAATTGAATAAATTGAACCGGGATTAGTTCTCTCAGCAGAAAGCAGCGTGACCTCGGCAAAAACTGTGCTCTCGCACAGGGAAGATTTGTCCCAGGAGAAGGAAGGAGAGAGAATGACCAGATGCAGGGCCAAAGAAAAAAGCTCCCTAAAGAGTAGATTTTGATACATCTGCTGAAACCTCACTGACTACTTAATTCTTGTGAGGCTGTTTCTCATCCATAATGTGAATTTGGCACTTTGCGAGCCTCCTTAGCTGTTTACTCAGATGTCCTGGTGCTGAATCTGCCTGCCACAGAAGGCATCTCTCCCAATGATCCTTTGGCAATTACTGAAAATGTGTATTTGATTAAATTGTTTCCAATTTGAATCCCAAATTGTGACGCATCAGGCTTTTAGTCAGTCTGTTTACTCAAATGAATTCAGATTTTGCAAACAGACCATGTGTGATGATCCAAGTCGTATTTTCCGAACCTACTTTTAAATGCCTCAACTTTGGGAGTTACCTGTGTATGACCCATCTATCTGCTCCATAGCTATACGGAACAATGCTGAATAGTCATGATATGGAGAGATGGAAAGGGAGAGAGATACATACAGTGTATTCAGATAGTATTCAGACTAGAGGTCGACCGATTATACGTTTTCAACGGCGATAACGATTATTGGAGGACCAAAAAAAGCCGATACCGATTAACGGGTCCGATTTGTAAAAATGTATTTGTAATAATGACAATTACGACAATACTGAATGAACACTTATTTGAACTTAATATAATACATCAATACAAATCAATTTAGCCTCAAATAAATAATGAAACATGTTCAAATTGGTTTAAATAATGCAAAAACAAAGTGTTGAGAGAAGTAAAAGTGCAATATGTGCCATGTAAAAAAGCTAATGTTTGAGTTCCTTGCTCAGAACATGAGAATATATGAAAGTTGGTGGTTCCTTTTAACATGAGACTTCAATATTCCAAGGTAAGAGGGTTTAGGTTGTCGTTAATATAGTATTTATAGGACTCTCTCTCTCTATACCATTTGTATTTCATATACCTTTGACTATTGCGTGTTCTTATAGGCACTTTAGTATTGCCAGTGTAACAGTATAGCTTCCGTCCCTCTCCTCGGCCCTACCTGGGCTCGAACCAGGAACACAACGACCACAGCCACCCTCGAAGCAGCGTTACCCATCGCTCCACAAAAGCCGCGGTCCTTGCAGATCAAGGGGAATAACTACTCCAAGTATCAGAGCAAGTGACGTTTGAAACGCTATTAGCGTGCATCCCGCTAACTAGCTGGCCATTTCACATCAGTTACACCAGCCATTAGGCTGAGAGGCTTGAAGTCAAAAACAGTGCTGTGCTTGCAAAGAGCTGCTGGCAAAACGCACGAAAGTGCTGTTTGAATGAATGCTTACGAGCCTGCTGCTGCCTACCATCGCTCAGTCAGACTGCTCTAATTATAACATAACACACAGAAATAAGAGCCTTTGGTCATTAATATGATCGAATCCGGAAACTATCATTTCGAAAACAAAACGTTTATTATTTCAGTGAAATATGGAACCGTTCCATATTTTATCTAACGGGTGGCATCCCGAAGTCTAAATATTCTTGTTACAGGGCACAACCTTCAATGTTATGTCATAATTACGTAAAATTCTGGCAAATTAGTTCGCAATGAGCCAGGCTGCCCAAACTGTTGCATATACCCTGACTCTGCGTGCAATGAACGCAAGAGAAGTGACACAATTACACCTGGTTAATATTGCCTGCTAACCTGGATATCTTTTAGTTAAAAATGCAGGTTTAAAAATATATACTTCTGTGTATTGATTTTAAGAAAGACATTGGTGTTTGTGGTTAGGTACAGTCGTGCAACTATTGTGCATTTTTCGCAAATAAGCTTTTGTTATATCATCCCCCAGCATTGCATCAATTATATACAACGCAGGACACGCTAGATAAACTAGAATATCATCAACCATGTGTAGTTATAACTAGTGATTATGATTGATTGATTGTTTTTTTTACAAGATACGTTTAATGCTAGCTAGCAACTTACCTTTGCTTCTACTGCATTTGCATAACAGGCAGGCTCCTCATGGAGTGCAATGAGAGGCAGGCGGTTAGAGCATTGGACTAGTTAACTGTAAGGTTGCAAGATTGGATCCACCGTGCTGACAAGGTGAAAATTATGTCGTTCTGCCCCTGAACAAGGCAGTTAACCCACCGTTCCTAGGCCGTCATTGAAAATAAGAATGTGTTCTTATCTGACTTGCCTAGTTAAATAAAGGTATAAAATATATATATATTTTTTTTTTATTGGCAAAATCGGCGCCCAAAAATGACGATTTCCGATTATTATGAAAACTTGAAATCGGCCTTAATTAATCGGCGATTCCGATTAAATCGGTCGACCTCTAATTCAGACACCCCTTGAATTTTTACGTTACAGCCTTATTTTAAAACTGATGACATTTTCACATTCAATCAATCTACACACAATACCCCAGAATAACAAAGCAAAAACAGATTTTTTGTATATTTTTGCAAAGTAAAAAAACAAAGAAAAAAACATATCACATTTACTTAACCTTTTGTAACTAGGGGGCAGTATTTTAATTTTTGGATAAAAACGTTCCCGTTTTAAAACGGGATATTTTGTCACGAGAAGATGCTCGACTGAGGGCATAGCGGGATTTCTTCTAAGCATCCGGAATAGTCTCCCGCTCCTTGAAAGTGGCAGCTCTAGCCTTTAGCTCGATGCGGATCCATGGCTTCTGGTTGGGATATGTACGTACAGTCACTGTGGGGACGACGTCATCGATGCACGTATTGATGAAGCCGATGACCGAGGTGGTGTACTCCTCAATGCCATTGGATGAATCCCAGAACATATTCCAGTCTGTGCTAGCAAAACAGTCCTGTGGTGTCATCTGACCTCTTCCGTATTAAGTGAGTCACTGGTAGTTCCTGCTTTAATTGTTGCTTGTAATCAGGAATCAGGAGGATATAATTATGGTCAGATTTGCCAAATGGATGGCGGGGGAGAGCTGCATGCATCTCTCTGTGTGGAGTAAAGGTGGTCTAGGATTTCCCCCCCCTGGTTGTACATGTGACATGATGGTAAAAATGTTGGAAAACGGATTTAAATTTGCCTGCATTAAAGTCCCTGGCCACTAGGAGAGACGCTTCTGGGTGAGCATTTACATCTTGGCTTATGGCCTTATAGAGTTGGTTGAGTGGTCTTAGTGCCAGCATTGTTCTGTGGTGGTAAATAGATGTCTATGAATAATACAGATGAGAACTCTCTTGGTAGATAGTGTGGTGTACAATTTATCATAAGGTACTCTACTTCAGGTGAGCAATACCTCGAGAATTATTTAATATTAGACATCGTGCACCAGCTGTTATTGCCAAATAGACAGACACCCCCACCCCTCGTCTTACCAGAGATAGTGTCTCTGTTCTGCAGGTGCATGGAAAATCCCGCTAGCTCTATATTGTCTCTATCTTCGTTCAGCCACGTCTCGGTGAAACATAAGATGTTACAGTTTTTAATGTCCCGTTGGTAGGATAATCTTAATTGTAGGTCATCAATTTTATTTTCCCATGATTGCACGTTAGCAAGAAGAACGGATGGCAGTGGGAGTTTACTCGCTTGCCTTAGGATTCTCGGAAGGCTGCGGCCCCTTTTCCTGCTTCAATTCTTCACGCAAAAGGCGTGGGTCTGGGCCTGTTCCAGTGAAAGCAGAATATCCATCTAATCGGACATGTTAAAGGGAAAAGTTTCTTCCAGTCCGCGGTGAGTAATCACTTTCTGATGTCCAGAAGTGATTTTCGGTCATAAGAGACAGTAGCAGCAACATTATGTTGCTTGTAAGCAACAATAATTAAAAACATAAGTTACACAAAATGCAAAAAAAACTAAATGGGAGAATGTAAAACGTCAGCCATGTTCTTCGGCGTCATCTTATTATCTTGAGTACTCTGGAGCAGGTTTTAATCAAGGATCTCTCTGTACTTTGCTCTGTTCATCTTTCCCTCGATCCTGACTAGTCTCCCAGCCCCTGCCCCTGAAAAACATCCCCACAGCATAATTCTGCCACCACCATGCTTCACCGTAGGAATGGTACCAGGATTCCTCCAGATGTGACGCTTGCCATTAAATCCTGGTTTCATCAGACCAGAGAATCTTTGTTTCTGATGGTCTGGGAGTCTTTAGGTGCCTTTTGGCAAACTCCAAGCAGGCTGTCATGGGCCATTTACTGAGGAGTGGGTTCCGTCTGGCCCCTCTACCATAAAGGCCTGTTTGATGGAGTGTTGCAAAGATGGTTGGCCTTCTGGAAGGTTCTCATATCTCCACAGAGGAAATCTGGAGCTCTGTCAGATTGACCATTGGGTGTCTGTTCTTGGTTACCTACCTGACCAAGGGCCTTCTCCCCCGATTGCTCAGTTTGGCCGGGCGGCCAGCTCGAGGAAGCACCTTGGTGGTTCCAAACCTCTTCCATTAAAGAATGATAGAGGCCTCCTCCACCTTGCTTGCCACCTTGACGTAATTTCACAACTTGTGGACTTGTTCACGTGCTGCTGTTTTTTTAGGGTCTTTACTTTTTAATTACATTTGATACTTAGATTTTTTCCCCTCGCTCAACTTTTTTCATTCTACTTTTTCACCCCGAACGCTTTATCTGGACATGGTTCTACAGGACCTCCATTAGCCAAAGCTAAGTAGTCAAATTAATATTATGCCTTCAAATTGCAGTCGCTGCACTCATAATATACAGGAGAACGATCGCCTTATGGTGAGAATAGCCGTGCTGCAAGCCCAGCTTCAGGCACAATCGTTAGGCAAGGGTCATTTAAGTGTAGGAAAGGATGAAACAGCATCTGTGCCACAAAAAGTACAGATAGTAGTATAAATCCCTTCACACAGTCACTGCAGTTGGACAATTATCTCTTGGCTTCTGGAAGGAAATGCTGTAGCAATGATCAACCGGTGTCGATCATTCAGCCGTCAGAAACTTTCAACCGGTTCTCCCCATTAAGCAACAAGTCTGAGTCAGAGGCCGAGCCTTCTCTGGTCTTTCCAGTTAGTGTAGTCAGCTCAGCTATCCCCATTGAGACCATGTCTGTGCTTAGACCTAGGTTGGGCAAACTAAACATGGCGGTGTTCATCTTAGCAGTCTTACTGGAATAAAGAGCTCCATTCCTGTCATTATTGAAAGATTGTGATATCTCACATCTCAAAATAGGGTTACTTAATGTTAGATCCTTCACTTCCAAGGCAGTTATAGTCAATGAACTAATCACTGATCATAATCTTGATGTGATTGGCCTGACTGAAACATGGCTTAATCCTGATTAATTTACTGTGTTAAATGAGGCCTCTCCTCCTGGTTACACTAGTGAACAAATCCCCCGCGCATCCCGCAAACATGAAGGTGTTGTTAACATTTATGATAGCAAATTTCAATTTACAAATAAAAATAAGTGCGTTTTTTTCTTTTGAGATTCTAGTCATAAAATCTATGCAGCCTACTCAATCACTTTTTATAGCTATTGTTTACAGGCCAACTAAGCCATATACAGCGTTCCTCACTGAGTTCCTTGAATTCCTATCGGACCTTGTAGTCATAGCAGATAATATTCACATTTTTGGTGACTTTATTATTTACATGGAAAAGTCAACAGAACCACTCCAACATGTTTTGTCCAACATGTCTCCGGACCTACTCACTGCCACAGTCATACTCTGGACCTAGTTTTGTCCTGTGGAATAAATATTGTGGAACTAAATGTTTTTCCTCATAATCGGACCACCATTTTATTATGTTTGCAATCTGCTCAAGGATCATCAGAAGTCGTGCTATAGTCTCGGCCAACCCAAAGATTCCTAGATGCCCTTCCAGAATCCCTCCATCTACCCAAGGCACCAGAGTATAACAATCGGTTAACCACCTGAGGAACTTATTTTAAATTTGTGTAATATTCTAGATGCAGTTGCACCCCTAAAAACAATTAAGTTGGAAAAAAAGGATGGAGAATAAGAACAATCCTAAATGTCTTTTTGATACTGTTGCAAAGCTAACTAAAAAGCAGCATTCCCCAAGAGAGGATGGCTTTCACTTCAGCAGTGATACATTCATGAACTTCTTTGACGAGAAGATCATGATCATTGGGAAAGAAAATTATGGACTCCACTTTAAATCTATGCTGTCCTGAGTCTGCACAACACTGTTAGGACATAGGATCAAAGGGAGACACTCACGTTTTTAAATACTATATCTCTTGACACATTGATGAAAATAGTCATGGCCTCTAAACCGTCAAGCTGCATACTGGACCTTATTCCAACTAAATTACTGAAAGAGCTGCTTCCTGTGCTTTTATTTTTTATTTCACCTTTATTTAACCAGGTAGGCTAGTTGAGAACAAGTTTTCATTTGCAACTGCGACCTGGCCAAGATAAAGCATAGCAGTGTGAACAGACAACACAGAGTTACACATGGAGTAAACAATTAAAAAGTCAATAACAACAGTAGAAAAAAGGGGAGTCTATATACAATGTGCATGAGGAGGTAGGCGAATAATTACAATATTGCAGATTAACACTGGAGTGATAAATGATCAGATGATCATGTACAGGTAGAGATATTGGTGTGCAAAAGAGCAGAACAGTAAATAAATAAAAACTGTGGGGATGAGGTAGGTGAAAATGGGTGGGCTATTTACCAATAGATTATGTACAGCTGCAGCGATCGGTTAGCTGCTCAGATAGCTGATGTTTGAAGTTGGTGAGGGAGATGAAAGTCTCCAACTTCAGGGATTTTTGCAATTCGTTCCAGTCACAGGCAGCAGAGTACTGGAACGAAAGGCGGCCGAATGAGGTGTTGGCTTTAGGGATGATCAGAGAGATACACCTGCTGGAGTGTGTGCTACGGATGGGTGTTGCCATCGTGACCAGTGAACTGAGATAAGGCGGAGCTTTACCTAGCATGGCCTTGTAGATGACCTGGAGCCAGTGGGTTTGGCGACGAATATGTAGCGAGGGCCAGCCGACCAGAGCATACAAGTCGCAGTGGTGGGTAGTATAAGGTGTTTAGTGACAAAATGGATGGCACTGTGATAAACTGCATCCAGTTTGCTGAGTAGAGTGTTGGAAGCAATTTTGTAGATGACATCGCCGAAATCGAGGATCGGTAGTATAGTCAGTTTTACTAGGGTAAGCTTGGCAGCGTGAGTGAAGGAGGCTTTGTTGCGGAATAGAAAGCCGACTCTTGATTTGATTTTCGATTGGAGATGTTTGATATGGGTCTGGAAGGAGAGTTTGCAGTCTAGCCAGACACCTAGGTACTTATAGGTGTCCACATATTCAAGGTCGGAACCATCCAGTGTGATGATGCTAGTCGGGCATGCGGGTGCAGGCAGCGATCGGTTGAAAAGCATGCATTTGGTTTTACTAGCGTTTAAGAGCAGTTGGAGGCCACGGAAGGAGTGTTGTATGGCATTGAAGCTCGTTTGGAGGTGAGATAGCAGTGTCCAATGACGGGGAAAAAGTATATAGAATGGTGTCGTCTGCGTAGAGGTGGATCAGGGAATCGCCCGCAGCAAGACCAACATCATTGATATATACAGAGAAAAGAGTCGGCCTGAGAATTGAACCCTGTGGCACCCCCATAGAGACTGCCAGAGGACCGGACAGCATGCCCTCCGATTTGACACACTGAACTCTGTCTGCAAAGTAATATGTTGAACATAATAAATGGCACCCTATCCACCGGATGTGTACCAAACTCACTAAAAGTGGCAGTAATAAAGCTTCTCTTGAAAACGTCAAACCTTGACCCAGAAAATATAAAAAACTAAAATCAGCTGATATCAAATCTCCCATTCATCCCAAGATTTTTCGAAAAACCTGTTGCGCAGCAACTCCCTGCCTTCCTGAAGACTTAACAATGCACTAAACGCAAGCAATAAACGTTTTAGTCTGGTTTTAGACCCCATCATAGCACTGAGACTGCACTCGAAGGTGGTAAATTACCTTTCAATGGCAACAGACCAAGGCTCTGCATCTGTCCTCTTGCTCCTAGACCTTAGTGCTGCTTTTGATACCATCGATCACCACATTCTTTTGGAGAGATTAGAAACCCAAATTGGTCTACATGAACAAGTTCTGGCCTTGTTTAGATCTTATCTGTCAGAAATAAATCAGTTTGTCTCTGTGGATGGTTTGTCCTCTGACAAAACTGTACATTTCGGTGTTCCTCAAGGTTCTGTTTTAGAACCTTTGTTGTTTTCACTATATATTTTATCTCTTGGTGATATAATTCGGAAAAATAATGTTAACTTTCACTGCTATGTGGACGATACACAGCTGTACATTTCGATGAAACATGGTGAAGCCCCAAAATTGCTCTACCTGGAAGCCTGTGTTTGAGACATAAGTAAGTGGATAGTGGCAAATGTTTTACTTTTAAACTTGGGCAAAATAGAGATGCTAGTTCTAGGTCACAAGAAACAAAGAGATTTTCTGTTGGATCTGACAATTAATCTTGATGGTTGTATAGTCGTCTCAAATAAAACTGTAAAGCACCTCGGCGTTACTCTGGACCCTGATCTCTCTTTGACGAACATATCAAGAAGGTTTCAAGGATAGCTTTTTTCCATCTACGTAAAAGAGCTTGGTTTCTTCGTAGTTTCCTGCCTTTCTACGGAGTTTATCCTAGCCAACATGCTTCTACATTGCTTGTTTGTGGTTTTAGGCTGAGTTTCTGTACAGCACTTTGTGACATCGGCTGCTGTAAAAGGGGCTTTATAAAAACATTTGATTGATTGATTGAATGCTGCAGACATTGTTTGCTACCCTTCCCCAGATCTGTGCCTCGCCACAATCCTGTCTTGGAGCTCTACTGACAACTCCTTTGACCTGATGGCTTGGTTTTTGCAATGACATACACTGTCAACTGTGGGATGATCAATGGAAACAGGATGCAACTGAGCTCAATTTCGAGTCTCATAGGAAATGTTCTGAATATTTATATAAATAAGGTAAAAATGTCTAAAAACCCATTTTCGCGTTGTCATTATTGGGTACTGTGTGTAGATTGATAAGGAAAGACAATTTAATTAATTAATTTCATAATAAAATGGTAACATTCCAAAATGTCGAAAAGGTCAAGGGGTCTGAATACTTCCCGAACACACTTTATATTTCCATTATGGGCTAAGCTAAGGGAGAAATACGACTGTGGTTTACTGTATTCAGGCCGTAGATAAAGACAGAGAGGGGTGAGAAGGAGACAGAAAAAGAGAGCTGTGGCAAATGAATTGGTATAAATAAGTTATTTCAGAAGGCATCACATCAGCCCCTCACACGGAAATGAATCCATCTTCAGAAGCAATCTCCTCCAACAATTTGGGGTAACTGCAGGACTGTAAGCTGAAAAAAAAGTGGCGATAAAAGGTCTGTGTTCGTATATAGTGTCAGCTCAAATGACTGATTTGACTGCCGTGCTTCACAGACACCAAGCCATTGTGTGTGAACCGAATGAACCTGAAGACAACGGAGAGGGGTGTTCAGTTTCTAAACAGGTGAAGAGGAAGCCAGGGCAGACAAGAGTGTATGTGGCCGGATTGGCACGTATTCCATTTCTGTTTAAGTTTGAAGCATTTAATAATGCACTTGAACTTGATTTTCACTTAAACACTTGAATGTCATCATTTTAATGACAAAAATGTTTAACCTTTTCTTTGCAATCATTAATACTAAACTGACATACACTAGTTTGTCAAAGTCCTTGATTGACACAGGGCTATTCCCCAAAATCTCCTTCGTGTTACCAACTCACTTTGCAGTCTAAAAAGAAAAGTTACATTTTTTTTGTGGAGTCAACATTTAGCATAGGCTGTGCCGCCTTGGCCCTGGCTCTCCCGCAATGATGACTGTAATGATTCAGAACCTCTTCTCTCAGTTCTTCCCTCTCCAGAACGCTTCTCATTTAAGTCAATCACCCAGTTCTCTTTTCAGGAATTAACCTCAGAGGCGCACTTCATACCACAAGCCTCTTCTTAAAAATATGATTCAAGTTCATCTTTCTCTCTTTATTTCTCCTTCTGGCAGTCCCTTGCTAAAGCCAGTCAGCATTTCTCTGTGTTCCTGACAGGCTCCCATCACAGCCTTAACCCCAGATGAAACTGTGCCTCACAAAATAAATGTACATCTCTTTCTGTGTGCTGTTAGTACTCCTGCTGCCAAGCCCTGTAGACAGTTGATTCTTTCAGTGGGGTGCACGCATGCGGCCGTGTCACCCCTTCTTCGTAATGGAACACTAATAAGTCTGCGTCACTGTCACCTCTCCTCACGACAACACGCACTATCACTAGACAGTACACACACACACGACAACACACCGAGCAGCAACTGTCATATCGGAGCGACTTGCAGCAAGGAGATCTCTGAAATGACAACAATCACCATTTGTTCCACTGGCGAGGAGAAAGGGCTATTAGTGCCATTGCAGTGTTCTCGAACAGCTATTCTAAGAGATGTGGTGTTCGTCATTCACTGAGCCACTCATGCAAAGTCTATGGCATCGTTAAAGTTAAGGAAAACAACATTTTACTTGTAGTGAAGTCACAAGAACAAAGCACCCAGTGCTCTAAAAAACTAAAGTTTAGCAAACTCCACTAGCCTGAAAACAACTTATCCTCATCAATATAGTCTAGCCCTCCTGTCCTGTCCAGACTGAGCACATCCTTCCCAGCACAGCTGGCCAGCGTAACAGAGAGGACACGGCCATGACAGGACTCCTCCCAGCACCACCTGGCTGAACAGGTGACTGTCCATGTCCCCAGACAGGGATGTCACCCATTGGGCACACATAAGAGAGAGCTGACAAACAGCATTTCACTGTGGACAGACACTCCCAACATCAAACACTTTCCTTGAATCTTACTTAAACTTTGAAGTGGCTTAGTCTTGCTTGTCACAGCATTACTCTATGGAGAAAAGGCCCAACGGTGTTATTCTTGTCACAGCATTACTCTATGGAGAAAAGGCCCAACGGTGCTGTTCTTGTCACAGCATTACTCTATGGAGAAAAGGCCCAACGGTGCTGTTCTTGTCACAGCATTACTCTATGGATAAAAGGCCCAACGGTGCTGTTCTTGTCACAGCATTACTCTATGGAGAAAAGGCCCAACGGTGTTGTTCTTGTCACAGCATTACTCTATGGAGAAAAGGCCCAACGGTGCTGTTCTTGTCACAGCATTACTCTATGGATAAAAGGCCCAACGGTGCTGTTCTTGTCACAGCATTACTCTATGGAGAAAAGGCCCAATGGTGTTGTTCTTGTCACAGCATTACTCTATGGAGAAAAGGCCCAACGGTGTTGTTCTTGTCACAGCATTACTCTATGGATAAAAGGCCCAACGGTGTTGTTCTTGTCACAGCATTACTCTATGGAGAAAAGGCCCAATGGTGTTGTTCTTGTCACAGCATTACTCTATGGAGAAAAGGCCTAACGGTGTTGTTCTTGTCACAGCATTACTCTATGGAGAAAAGGCTCAACGGTGTTGTTCTTGTCACAGCATTACTCTATGGAGAAAAGGCCCAATGGTGCTGTTCTTGTTACAGCATTACTCTATGGAGAAAAGGCCCAACGGTGTTGTTCTTGTCACAGCATTACTCTATGGATAAAAGGCCCAACGGTGTTGTTCTTGTCACAGCATTACTCTATGGAGAAAAGGCCCAATGGTGCTGTTCTTGTTACAGCATTACTCTATGGAGAAAAGGCCCAATGGTGCTGTTCTTGTCACAGTATTACTCTATGGAGAAAAGGCCAAACAGTGCTGTTTTTTTCACTGCTTTTCGTACTATCGTACTACATGTTTTAGGAGGTAGTTTATCTATTAGAGGAAGAGAGTTTTCCACCTCTTCTGTGAGAATCCTTTGAGCATTTCTGTCTCGCGGCCACTCTCCTGCTACACGCTTAGATGCACTCACAAACAAGCCATGAACCACTAGAAACATTGCAAACAAAGTGCCGACATCACACAGCGGAGTTTGTTAACAGCACACACATCTCTCTCTCCACACTGTAAAAATACATATACTCCCTCATCAACAAAAAGGGTGAGGAGAGAAGCAAGCGGAGCCCTGAGAATTTGCGGGAAAAGTGGGGAACAAGTGGAAAGTTGGACACTTAGGCAAAAACAAAGGCTAAAACAACAATCAGTATCTTTAAACTACCACTGGGGGTTAAGACTCGACAGGTGTCATGGAGGTGCTTTGGTCACAAAGCAGTAGCAGGTTGAAATCCTAGCAGGGGATTGTCTGCTTTAATAGACTCCTCCTGAGAAGAGCTTTATAAGCTACCTCTCCACTGTAAAAGCAGCCAGTAAAGAATACAGGTACTCATGTATGAACACATCCAAGTCTGCATAAATCACAGCCTCTCAGCCAGTCAGGCATGACAGGCCGCTTTGATGGGAAAGTTAAATAGGGCATTATTTTTCACAGTGGAAAACGACAAGATGCCAGCTTCACCGCTGGCTCCTGGTTTTGTTGCAGTGGAAAAAACCTGAGACAGGCGCCATAGGTCACCGGCGGTGAGTAACTGACAAATAGGGGGGAGGTGGAGTGTGGCGGGGGTTGTCGTAAACTCCCCACTGGGCCGGGCTGCCGTTAGCTGCTTACGACGGAACGGGAGGGTGGGTCGGGTCGCTTAGCTTCAGGGTGGGCGGAGTGGAGGAGGGAGAACAGATAGACACAGCTTGTCATCTCAGGGAGAGAGGACTGAAACTAAAAATTAACATAAAGATGGTCTAAAAAATGGATATAAATATCCCTAATATGTTTCTTCACACAGGAGCTGTATCAGAGAAAGAGTGAGGGGGAGAGAGGGAGAGGCGAACCAAACGGCAATTAAGGGGAATGCCTATATGGAGAGCCAGGAATCTAAAGGCAAATTCATATTGGAAATGAATTATAGCTAGTGGATGCAGACAGCGATATCCACTTATGACAACGAGGGCACTAAAAATACATATTTCCCAGATATTTCCCTGATTCAGCTTATTAACCAGCTAATTATTAGAATCAGGTGCGCTAGATTAGAGTTATAAGGAGAACCTACAGGACGGAAGCTTTCCAGGAACAGGGTTGGGCTGAAAACCTACTGGACGGTAGCTCTGCAGGAACAGGGTTGGGCTGAAAACCTACTGGACGGTAGCTCTCCAGGAACAGGGTTGGACTGAAAACCTACAGGACGGTAGCTCTCCAGGGAACAGGGTTGGAGTGAAAACCTACAGGATGGTAGCTCTCCAGGAACAGGGTTGGAGTGAATACCTTCTGGACGGTAGCTCTCCAGGACCAGGGTTGGAGTGAAAACCTACTGGACGGTAGCTCTCCAGGACCAGGGTTGGACTGAAAACCTACAGGACGGTAGCTCTCCAGGAACAGGTGTGGAGAGCCCTGCTCCAGGCCTACACACACGTTCAATGGCTGGGAAAACAATGTCTGATTCTCCAGATTTCACACTCCACCGCTCGTGCTAATGGGGACAGTGTCTCAGTGGGTGGAGTGGGGTGTGTGATACAATCGCCGTAATTACGGCAACTTGCTTTCATTTTTCCATGTACACACATCCATCGTTCAGACACCGACTGGGTGTAAGTTTTATTAACTCCAGGAAACAGCAAGAGAAATCTGTTAAACGCTACGTCAGTGTCCGTCATTAAAGACCAGGCAGCAGACAACAGGCAGCAGTAACAACAGTAGAATAGTCGAACACAGAATCTCCCCTCACTGATCCACAACAACTTACTTAAATATGGCAGATCACAATGACCGACCACAACCCTGGGCAGATCTCTCTTATCTCTGTTCAGGCTGTGTGTGATATATGATATGATTTGCTTCCCTGCTTTGGTGCTCCAGACACAATCGATGTGGTGTCTTGGAAAGTGTGTGAAAGTAACTTAAAGTAAATTGTGTCCTGTACACGTGCGCACACGGAAAAAACACACTACACACACATACGTGTCCATTACTGTCAGCTGTGCAAATTACAATATGCTCCTTGATGAAGAAACTCCATTAGGAACAGGAAATCCATCTCTCTATGCCTGGCATATCGCTACTGGGACTGTCACCACCAGTGTGTGTGTGTGTGTGTGTGTGTGTATGCCTCCATACCACAGGCATGGCAGGGGTCTCGCCGGGCCGTCTGGTCTCAGGTTCTCCAGTGAGGGGGTTCTGGAGGGTCTGGAGGAACAGGGCTGCCTTCCTCTTCCTCTCTGCCTGCAGCTGCTTCTCCTTGGACTCCTTGGAGGCCTGGGCCAGCTTCTCCCTGGCGGCCGCAGCTAGACGGTCCTCCAACTTCAGCTTGGCTAGAGGGAGAGGTCAGGTACATTATAAAGATGAATAGTTTCTGCTTGGCTACAGACAAACAGAGAGAAAAAAAATATTTACTTGCTTTTTATATGTCATCAAAATCTATTGATGTCTGTCTGTTTCTGCATTGTACTTTTCTGACGCTTTATACTTTTATGACGCTTTGTGCTAAGGCTAGGTGATGTCTGCATGCTATTTGTTTGTTTGGGATTGGGTTTAAAAGTTGACAATCAAAAATAGATGCAAGTGAGGCACAGTGAGGGTTGGTTGCAGACTGAACGGTAAGGGAAAGCCATTACACACTACGTAGGGCCGATCACTCCTCTCCCCCACTCTCTGTCGGCCTGGTTCTCATTGGAATGCTCTGCCCGCTCTGTGCACCGTTTACTACGGGACACTGATGGAGGGGTTTAATCATAGCAACATACAGTGGTGGAGGGACCAATGGACAGCCAGTTCGACATGGCCCAGTCAGAGTGGGGAGAACACATGCCTTTTCTGGGTGTAATGTTTACTGTTTATTTTTTCCCTAATCAATCTACGCACAATACCCCATAATGACAAACGTATATTTTCCTTGTTTTATGTTTACAAATGTATTAAAAATAAAAAACAGATATCTTACTGAGATAAGAATTCATTTTGCTATGAGACTTGAAATTGAGCTCAGCTGCATGCTGTTTCCATTGATCATCTTTGAGATGTTTCATGTTTCTACAACTTGATTGGAGTCCACCTGAGGTAAATTAAATTGATTGGGCATAATGTATTAGAGGTCGATCGATTATTATTTTTCAACGCCGATACCGATTATTGGAGGACCAAAAAAGCCAATACTGATTAAAATCTGCCTATTTTTTTTTTGTAATAATGACAATTACAACAATACTGAATGAACACTTATTTTAACTTAATATAATACATCAATAAAATAAATTTAGCCTCAGGTAAATAATGAAACATGTTCAATTTGGTTTAAATAATGCAAAAACAAAGTGTTGGAGAAGAAAATAAAAGTGCAATATGTGCTATGTAAGAAAGCTAACGGTTCAGTTAGCTCAGAACATGAGAACATATGAAAGCTGTTGGTTCCTTTTAACATCAGTCTTCAATATTCCCAGGTAAGAAGTTTTAGGTTGTAGTTATTATAGGACTATTTCCCTCTATACCATTTGTATTTCCTTAACCGGCAGGGTAGCCTAGTGGTTAGAGTGTTGGACTAGTAACCGGAAGGTTGCAAGCTCAAACCTCTGAGCTGACAAGGTACAAATCTGTCGTTCTGCCCCTGAACAGGCAGTTAACCCACTGTTCCTAGGCCGTCATTGAAAATAAGAATTAGTTCTTAACTGACTTGCCTAGTTAAATAAAAGGTAAAATAAAATAAAACCTTTGACTATTGGATGTTCTTATAGGCACTTTAGTATTGCCAGTGTAACAGCATAGCTTCTGTACCGCTCGAACCAGCAACACAACAAAAACAGCCACCATCGAAGTTGCGTTACCAATGCACAGCAAGGGGAACAACTACTAGAAGGCTCAGAGCGAGTGACGTTTGAAACGCTATTAGCGCGCGCTAACTAGCTAGCCATTTCACTTTTTTACACCAGCCTCATCTCGGGAAGATGAGAGCTGCTGGCAAAACGCACGAAAGTGCTGTTTGAATGAATGTTTACGCGCCTGCTTCTGCCTATCACCGCTCAGTCAGATACTTAGATGCTTGTATGCTCAGTCAGATTATATGCAACGCAAGACACGCTAGATAATATATAGTAATATCATCAACCATGTGTAGTTAACTTCTTATGGCTGGGGGGCAGGTATTGAGTAGCTTGGATGAATAAGTTGCCCAAACTAAACGGCCTGCTCCTCAGTCTCAATCGCTAATATTATTAGTAGTATTGGGCAGAAAACAATCTAAAGTTTCCAAAACTGTCAAAATATTTTCTGTAAGTATAACAGAACTGATATTGCAGGCAAAACCCTGAGGAAAATCAAACCAAGAAGTGGCTTCTATTTTGAAAACTCCATGTTCCATAGCCTGCCTTTGCTCCATTTAAAGGGATGTCAACCAGATTATTTTTCCTATCACTTCCTCAAGGTGTCAACAGTCTGTAGACATAGTTTCAGGCATTTATTTTGAAAAATGAGCGAGAAAGAACATCGCGTCATTGGATGGCCAGGTGCCAGCAGAGTTTTGAATGCGTAACAGAATTTGGGCAGCCATTACCTTTCCCTCTCCGACTGAAAAAGACAGTTGCGGTTGATATATTATCGATTAGATATTTTAAAAACAACATGAGGATTGTTTATAAACAACATTTGACATGTTTCTGTGGACATTACGGATACTATTTGGAATTTGTCTGCGTTGTCGTGACCGCTCTTTCATGTGGATTTCTGAACATAACACGCCAAACAAACGGAGGTATTTTGGATATAAAAATAATTTTTATGGAACAAAAGGAACATTTATTGTGTAACTGGGAGTCTCGTGAGTGAAAATATCCAAAGATCAAAGGTAAACGATTAATTTGATTGCTTTTCTGATTTTCGTGATCAAGCTACTTGATGCTATGTGTACATAATGTTTTGTCGAGCGATCGATAAACTTACACAAACGCTTGGATTGTAAAGCATATTTTTCATCTGACACGACAGGTGGATTAACAAAAGGTTGTGCTTTGCTATATTGCACTTGTGATTTCATGAATATAAATATTTTTAGTAATATTATTTGAATGTGACGCTATGCAATTCAGCAGTTGTCAATGACAATTATCCTGTTAACGGGATGGCAGCCATAAGAAGTTAACTAGTGATTATGATTGATTGTTTTTTAGAAGATAAGTTTAATGCTAGCTAGCAACTTACCTTTGCTTACTGCGTTCGCATAACAGGCAGTCTCCTTGTGGAGTGCAACGAGAGAGGCAGGTCGTTATTGCATTGGACTAGTTAACTGTAAGGTTGCAAGATTGGGTCCCCCGAGCTGACAAGATGAAAATCGGACGTTCTGCCCCTGAACAAGGCAGTTAACCCACCGTTCCTAGGCAGTCACTGGAAAAAAATAATGTGTTCTTAACTGACTTGCCTAGTTAAATAAAAGTTATTAATAAAATAAAATAAATAAATAAAATTAAAAAACTGCAAATCGGCGCCCAAAAATACCGATTTCCGATTGTTATGAAAACCGGAAATCGGCCCTAATTAATCGGCCGACCCCTAGTCTGTATAAAGTCCCACAGTTGGACAGAGCATGTCAGAGCAAAAACCAAGCCATGAGGTCGGAGGAATTGTCCGTCGAGCTCAATTACTCCAAGATGGCGTAGCAGTCAGACGTGTGTTTGTCTTGTCCCATGTAAATAGTCGGTTTCATCATTTTTTTCGTATATATTTTTAACCTCACTTTCCACCTATGATCTAAATATACTTTCCTGCAACCCACCTCACACAATGTGATACGGATCTGCTATTTTTATACGTTATAACTGAAACCTCCATCAGCAGCTAGCCAGCTAACTAGCTACTAGCTTGTAGTAACTGTTAGCCACGGCTAGCGGTCTTCACCTTCACCTTTAGCTCGGACACCAGCCAGCTTATCAGCTGATATCAACCAGCTTATCGAGCGATATCAACCCAGAGCATATCAAACTGCTTTTCTCCACCACATCACAGAAATAGCATTATAAATATTCACTTACCTTTGATGATCTTCATCAGAATGCACTCCCAGGAATCCCAGTTCCACAATAAATGTTAGTTTTGTTCGATAAGGTCCATCCTTTATGTCCAAGTACCTCATTTTTGTTCACACATTTAGTACAGTAATCCAAATGCGCAGGCACTAGGTCCAGACAAAGTCAAAAAAGTTATATCCAGCCATCATAGCTTCTGCATGGCTAGAGGGTGGAGAGTGAGAGGGGGGGGTCTGATATCTGATACACTGGTATAATAGTTTCTGTTAGGAGAGAGGAAAAGGTCAGATATAGATTCATCAGAGATTCTGCTTGTATGGAGGGAGACCGTGAGGAGGAGGAGGTCAAGGATTTACTGTTAAGAGAGAGAGAGAAGGGATCAGGGATGTGCTGAGAGCGAGGGATTCCCTTGTGTGTCTAGGTGTGAGAGAGAAAAGCTACTGTACTGTGAGGCTCAGCTTGGAGCTTGGCTGGGGAGGAGATCGACACAGAGCAGATGAGGAGAGAAAATACGGGGGAGGAAGAGATGAGTGCGCGGGAGAGCAAGGGGCAGTGGAGGATCAAATGGAACAGGGTTGGAGGAGGGCAGACAAGAAAGCAGGGCTGGGGGAGGCAGATTAGCAAAGGACAGCGGAGGCAGTAGAGGGAGAGGAAGAGAGTGATGAAGGAAGACGCAGGCAGAGGAAGGGAGACCGAGTGGTTCAGGTACATATTGTAGACATTAACACTGCAATGAAGTGAGGGGCATAGGATGGGACAAGACACTGTATGAGAAAGAGTAGACAAATGTATTGAAGCGTATAGTCACATTTTAGCTCACCATTCCCAGACCCTCACCTCCTCGGTAAAGTTGGTGGCTATATAGGCTATAGTGGAGGGTAGATTGAGTGTGAATGGCACTTTAGTGTTTAACAGGGAAATAAGCTATTATGGTCTAGTGCCATCATCTGCAAATAGTGTCTGATTACATTCCTCTCTGTAGACACAGCTCAACATAACTGTTCATTGACAGAGAGACGACAAGGAGAGAATGGGGAGAAATAGATGAGACAGAAACAAATGGAGGACAGGACGACAGTGATCATGATGACTATATTAACGTGGACACTGGGCATAGACTGCAGCGAAGGGTTAAATTGCCCAGCCTGACAATACAATAGCTCAATTTACTGTGTGCCTGTGATCATCCTCTGCAATCTTCCCTAGTCTGTTCATCGAAAACACATAGGGAGAGCTAGAAAACAAGTCATTATATTACACAACCATAGGGGGTGAATATGGACTTCTTTCTATAAATAGGCTGGCTGCGAATCATAGGTGAATCATTTGAGGCTTAGTGTGAACACATCAGGAACAGAACTAACATTACTGCACCAACAAATGTGACAGAGACCTTACATATACTATACCACTCTATGGTAGATTCCCACTCACTTTATATGGAGAGAGTGAAGAGAGAGAGAGATGCACATTGCTACAACACTGTATATAGACATATGACATTTTAAATGTCTATTCTTTTGGAACTTGTGAGTAATATTTAGTGTTAACTTTTTTTCATTTCACTTTTGTTTATCCATTTCACTTGCTTTGGCAATGTAAACATATTTACCATGCCAATAAAGCCCCGTGAATTGAATTGAGAGAGACGGAGAGAGACAGAGAGAGAGCAAGCAACTTTGAAAGAGTATACATTGAAAGATGGAGGAGAAACAACAAGTGAGATGGATGGAGTGAGTGAAAGACTGAGAAGACAGTGACGGAGAGAAACAAAAAAAGAGAGGAGGGAGACGGACAGGCTGAGAAACAGACAGAGCTGTTCAGTCTGTGGGTGTGAGAGATGCCCCAATCAGTAGGGTCCTTGGCCACTTAAGTGCTTTAGCAAATCAAATCACTGGCTCTGCTTTAAAACAAATACACTATGGTTTCAGTCTCAGCCTGCCATCAGTAAAACTATTCATGCTGTTGTTTACAATACTACTAAGGGAGGATGATGGAACAAATTATTATTTTTGTTGTAAATGTTACTTTAGAATGGCATAAGAGACAAAGGACCCAATGGCAGATGAGACAGAAAACGTCAATGCATGAGCACACACATACTCTTTAGTAATGAGAGCTGCCACTGGTCTCACTCAATAACAGCACAGGCTTGGGGCTTTCAGGCATGAAAGAATGATTGAGGTGGTCTGTCTGAATCATTGGTCATGATACAGAGTGTGTGCTGACACACCCAAAGCTGTCTGCTAAATGGACCCACACACATAAGACACCCAGGGATTGTCTACTGTCTGTTGAATCCCACCATCGGTAATCACAGGCAGCCTGTGTGATCGTTTTACAATACATCAAATCAAATCTTAATGGTCACATACACGTGTTTAGCAGATGTTATTGTGAGTGTAGCGAAATGCTTATGCTTCTAGATCTGACAGTGCAGAAGTATCTAACAGGTAATATGTAAGACTTCCACAACAAAAACCTAAAACACACAATCTAGTAAAGGAATGTGATGAGAATATATACAGTTGAAGTCGGAAGTTTACATACACTTAGGTTGTAGTCATTTAATAACACTTGTTTTTCAACCACTACACAAATGTATTGTTAACAAATTATAGTTTTGGCAAGTCGGTTAGGATATCTACTTTGTGCATGACAAAAGTCATTTTTCCAACAACTGTTTACAGACAGATTATTTCACTTATAATTCACTGTATCACAAGTCTAGTAGGTCAGAAGTTTAAATACACTAAATTGACTGTGCCTTTAAACAGCTTGAAAAATAAAATTATGTCATGGCTTTAGAAGCTTTTGATAGGCTAATTAAACATCATTCAGGTAAATTGGAGGTGTACCTGTGGATGTATTTCAAGGCATACCTCATACCTTCAAACTCAGTGCCTCTTTGCTTGACATCATGGGAAAATCAAAAGAAATCAGCCAAGACATCAGAAAATTGTAGACCTTCACAAGTCTGGTTCAATTTCCATATGCCTGAAAGTACCACGTTCATCTGTACAAACAAAAGTACTCAAGTATAAACACTGTGGGACCACGCAGCCGTCACACCGCTCAGGAAGGAGACATGTTCTTTCTCCTAGAGATAAACGTACTTTGGTGCAAAAAGTGCAAATCAATCCCAGAACAACAGCAAAGGACCTTGTGAAGATGCTGGAGGAAACAGGTACAAAATTATCTATATCCACAGTAAAACCAGTCCTATATCGACATAACCTGAAAGGCAGCTCAGCAAGGAAGAAGCCACTGCTCCAGAACCCCCATAAAAAAGCCAGACTACGGTTTGCAACTGCACATGGGAACAAAGATCATACCTTTTGGAGAAATGTACTCTGGTCTGATGAAACAAACATAGAACTGTTTGGCCATAATAACTATCGTTATGTTTGGAGGAAAAAGGGGGAGGCTTGCAAGCTACAGAACACCATCCCAACCGTGAAGCACAGGGGTGTCAGCATCATGTTGTGGGGGTGCTTTGCTGCAGGAGGGACTGGTGCACTTCACAAAATAGATGGCATCATGAGAAAGGAAAATGAAGTGGATATACTGAAGCCACAACTCAAGACATCAGTCAGGAAGTTAAAGCTTGGTCGCAAATGGGTCTTCCAAATGGACAATGACCCCAAGCAAACTTCTAAAGTTGTGGCAAAATGGCTTAAGGACAACAGAGTCAAGGCATTGGAGTGGCCATCACAAAGCCCTGACCTCAATCCCATAAAAAAATGTGTGGGCAGATCTGAAAAAGAGTGTGCGAGCAAGGAGGCCTACATCAGCTCTGTCAGAAGGAATGGGCCAAAATTCACCCATTTTATTACCTTGTGGAAGGCTACCCGAAACGTTTGACCCAAGTTAAAACAATTTAAAGGCAATCCTACCAAATATTAATTGAGTGTATGTACATTTCTGACCAGCTGGGAATGTGATGAAAGAAATAATACTATTATTCTGACATTTCACATTCTCAAAATGGTGGTGATCCTAACTGACCTAAGACAGGAAATTTTTACCAGGATTAAATGTCAGGAATTGTGAAAAACTGAGTTTAAATGAGGTTGGCTAAGGTGTATGTAAACGTCCGACTTCAACTGTAAGTATAAAATATATAGATGAGCAGTGTCAGAGCGGCTAAGAATAGATAGTGAAGGATACAGTATATACAGTGGGGCAAAAAAGTATTTAGTCAGCCACCAATTGTGCAAGTTCTCCCACTTAAAAAGATGAGGCCTGTAATTTTCATCATAGGTACACCTCAACTATGACAGACAAAATTAGATGAAAAAAAAATCCAGAAAATCACATTGTAGGATTTTTAATGAATTTATTTGCAAATTATGGTGGAAAATAAGTATTTGGTCAATAACAAAAGTTTCTCAATACTTTGTTATATACCCTTTGTTGGCAATGACAGAGGTCAAACGTTTTCTGTAAGTCTTCACAAGGTTTTCACACACTGTTGCTGGTATTTTGGCCCATTCCTCCATGCAGATCTCCTCTAGAGCAGTGATGTTTTGAGGCTGTTGCTGGGCAACACAGACTTTCAACTCCCTCCAAAGATGTTCTATGGGGTTGAGATCTGCAGACTGGCAAGGCCACTCCAGGACCTCGAAATGCTTCTTACGAAGCCACTCCTTCATTGCCCGGGCGGTGTGTTTGGGATCATTGTCATGCTGAAAGACCCAGCCACGTTTCATCTTCAATGCCCTTGCTGATGGAAGGAGGTTTTCACTCAAAATCTCATGATACATGGTCCCATTCATTCTTTCCTTTACACGGATCAGTCGTCCTGGTCCCTTTGCAGAAAAACAGCCCCAAAGCATGATGTTTCCACCCCCATGCTACACAGTAGGTATGGTGTTCTTTGGATGTAACTCAGCATTTTTCACTTTGTCCTCCAAACCAAAAATATATATTTTGGTTTCATCTGACCATATGACATTCTCCCAATCTTCTTCTGGATCATCCAAATGCTCTCTAGCAAACTTCAGACGGGCCTGGACATGTACTGGATTAAGCAGGGGGACACGTCTGACACTGCAGGATTTGAGTCCCTGGCAGCGTAGTGTGTTACTGATGGTAGGCTTTGTTACTTTGGTCCCAGCTCTCTGCAGGTCATTCACTAGGTCCCCCCGTGTGGTTCTGGGATTTTTGCTCACCATTCTTGTGATCATTTTGACCCCACGGGGTGAGATCTTGCATGGAGCCCCAGATTGAGGGAGATTATCAGTGGTCTTGTATGTCTTCCATTTCCTAATAATTGCTCCCACAGTTGATTTCTTCAAACCAAGCTGATTACCTATTGCAGATTCAGTCTTCCCAACCTGGTGCAGGTCTACAATTTTGTTTCTGGTGTCCTTTGACAGCTCTTTGGTCTTGGCCATAGTGGAGTTTGGAGTGTGACTGTTTGAGGTTGTGGACAGGTGTCTTTTATACTGATAACAAGTTCAAACAGGTGCCATTAATACAGGTAATGAGTGGAGGACAGAGGAGCCTCTTAAAGAAGTTACAGGTCTGTGAGAGCCAGAAATCTTGCTTGTTTGTAGGTGACCAAATACTTATTTTCCACCATAAAAATGTGATTTTCTGGATTTTTTTCTCTCATTTTGTCTGTCATAGTTGAAGTGTACCTATGATGAAAATTACAGGCCTCATCTTTTTAAGTGGGAGAACTTGCACAATGGGTGGCTGACTAAATACTTTTTTGCCCCACTGTACATATAAGATGAGTAATGCGAGATATGTAAACATTCTAAGTGGCATTATTAATGTGACTAGTGTTCCATTTATTAAAGTGCCCAATGATTTCAAGTATGTATGTAGGCAGCCGCCTGTCTTTGCTAGTGGTGGCTGTTGAACAGTATGATGGCCTTGAGATTGAACAGGTTTTTCAAATCTCTCCGTCCCAGCTCTGCTGCCCCTGTACTGACCTCGCCTTCTGGATGGAAGCAGGGTGAACAGGTAGTGGCTCGGGGGTTATTGTCCATTAATACAGATTAGGTTTCCCCTGTCTGTGATTAATACCCCCTTTAATCTAACTGAGTGACAGCCTCCCTGTCACACAGCAATTAATTTCACTTGCCAGGCCCTTTCTTTACCCTGCGTCTCCTCTGACTGAGATAATCACACAGATGTTCCGTTCCTATGGACCCCTAGGGTTGGGTGTGTGTGTTGTCAGACTGAACCAGCACCTAAAACTAGGCCTAAATACAAGAACATTTGGTGCCTGTGTATGTGAGACCAGGCTTAATGCATGCTTAACATCAGGAATAGGCCCTATGAGTAACACATGCATTATTCTAAAATTGATCAAATAAAATAAAACCTATTATTAATCTACACACAACACCCCATAATGACAAATCGAAAACAGGTTTTTCCAAATGTATTAAAAATACAAAAATGTAATATTACATTGACATAAGTATTCAGACACTTTGCTCTGAGATTCGAAATTGAGCTCAGCTGCATGCTGTTTCCATTGATCATCCTTGAGATGTTTCTACAATTTGATTGGAGTCCACCTGTGGTAAATTCAATTGATTGGACATGATTTGGAAAGGCACACAACTGTCTAGATAAGGTCCCACAGTTGACAGTGCATGTCAGAGCACAAACCAAGCCACAAGGCTGAAGGAATTGTCCGTAGAGAGAGTGCCGAGACAGGATTGTGTTGAGGCACAGATCTGGGGAAGGGTACCAAAACATTTCTCCAGCATTGAAGGTCCCAAAGAACACAGCAGCCTCTATCAGTCTTAAATGGAAGAAGTTTGGAACCACCAAGACTCTTCCTAGAGTTGGCCACCCAGCCAAACTGAGCAGTCGGGGGAGAAGGGCCTTGGTCAGGGAGGTGACCAAGAATCCGATGGTCACTCTGACAGAGCTCCAGAGTTCCTCTGAGAAAGAACCTTCCAGAAGGACAACCATCTCTGCAGCATTCCACCAATCAGGCCTTTATGGTAGAGTGGCCAGACGAGAAGGCACTCCTCAGTAAAAAGCACATGACAGCCTGCTTGGAGTTTGCCAAAAGGTACCTAAAGACTCTGACCATGAAAAAACAAGATTCTCTGGTCTGATGAAACCAAGTTTGAACTCTTTGGCCTGAATGCCAATGTCACATCTGGAGGAAACCTGGCACCATTCCTACGGTGAAGCATGGTGGTGGCAGCATCATGCTGTGGGGATGTTTTTCAGCATCAGGGACTGGGAGACTAGTCAGGATCAAGGGAAAGATGAACGGAGAAAAGTACAGAGAGATCCTCAATGAAAACCTGCTCCAGAGTGGACCTCAGACTGGGGCGAAGGTTCACCTTCCAACAGGAAGCACACAGCCAAGACAATCCAGGAGTGGCTTTGGGACATGTCTCTGAATATCCTTGAGTGGCCTAGCCAGAGCCGGGACTTGACCCCAATCTCTGGAGAGACCAGAAAATTGCTGTGCAGTGACCCTCCCCATCCAAACTGACAGAGCAAAAGAGGATCTGCAGAGAAGAATGGGAGGAACTCCCCAAATACAGGTGTGCCAAGATTGTAGCGTCATACCCAAGAAGAATAGGGGCTGTAATTGCCGCCAAAGGTGCTTCAACAAAGTACTGAGTAAAGCGTCTGAATACTTAAAAAAAAAATTTGAAAATGATTTAATCAATTTTAGAGAAAGGCTGTCAGGTAACAAAATGTCGAAAAAGTCAAGGGAGCTGAATACTTTCCGAACACACTTTATATTTCCATTATGGGCTAAGCCATGGTGAGAAATACGACTGTGGTTTACTGTATCCATTTTGTTCCTACGCCCTTCCCTTCTCGCTCTCCCTCTCTCCCTCTCTCCCACGGCTTGTCTGACCTCCAGCAAAAAGGCAAAGTGTGCATGTGTATTTGATTGAGCGATGTCTTTCCTAGTCCGCCTGCTGCCCTCCCAGCAAGCACAGCCATATTACCAGAGAGAGAAATAGAGAGAAAGAGAGGCAGAGAGCGAAAGAGAGAAACCAGTAATGACGTTCAGAGCTTGAGGTGGGTGAGGAGATTGAGCTTGCTGACCTGCTGATCATCAGAGGACGGGGCCCTCTCTACGTTATCTAACATATCAGGTGCATGAATACAGAAGCAAACTGAAGTGAAGAGAAAATTCAGCAGCTCTTGGAGGACAGTGGAAGTTGTTAAAAATGTAGTAGCCTTCGGAACATGTTGGTTTTAACAAGCATTTTTATCAACTTCCACTGTCCTCAAAGAGTTTCTGGACTTCTTCCCTACTGAGACAGCAAGCCAGCACACAGACAGGCTGACTAGTACTGGCCATTCACACGTCAGTCTTTGTTCCCTCTATATTTATCATTCAGGTTCACAAACTACAGTATGACACTTCAGTTTATCAACTTTTATCATATAAAACAATATACACTGAGTATACAAAACATTAGGAACACCTGCTCTTTCCATGCCACTCACCAGGTGAAAGCTATCATCCCTTATTGATTTCACCTGTTAAATCCACTTCAACCAGTGTAGATGAAGGGGACAGGTTAAAGAAGGATTTTTACTTGAGACATGGATTGTGTATTTGTGCCATTCAGAGGGTGAATTGGCAAGACAATTAATTTAAGTGCCATGGAACAGGGTATGGCAGTAGGTGCCAGGTGTACCGGTTTGAGTGTGTCAAGAACTGCAATGTTGCTGGGTTTTTCATGCTCAACAGTGTACCGAGAGTATCTAGAATGGTCCACCACCCAAAGAACATCCAGCCAACTTGACAACTGTCGGAAGCATTGGCGTCAACATGAGCCAGCAACGTATTCGACACCTTGTAGAGCTCATGCCCTGACAAATTAAGGCTGTTCTGAGGGAAAAAGAGGGTGCAACTCAATATTAGGAAGGTGTTCCTAATGTTTTGTACACTCATACCCTGACAACAACACTCGCGTCATGTGCACGCGTTGAAAAACACATTTAGAAATCTATATCATTCAATTATTGCACCCACACTGCTTGCACACGCCAACGAGCTTCTGCGTTGCCAAGGGCTAAAATAGAAGTCAGTTCTATTTGTGATGCAGATCGCGCTGCAAGTCCTGCCTCTCCCATTGGTTTATAGAAGCAGGTACCCACGTGCAATCTCCTCATTGGTTATACCCACGTGGGTGACTGAAAGACGAACGAGGTCAGTGGCAGTAATGCACCGAATTTATGAAAGTTGCCAATCGCAATATAAAGTCAAGAGAAGAAAAGCCTGGAAGGAGGAGAGATGACTAGAAACGATTCTGTTGACTGTTTTATGTGTGGATTAATTGTCGGAGTAGAGGACCTTGTGCATTTCAGCCGATAAATAACAACTTAATGTTTATATCCCAGGACAAATTAGCTAGCAACAGCAAGCTAGCCAAATAGGACAAATTAGCTATCAAGTGCAAACTAGCTAGCTAAATTGCCATACATGTTTAATGCTTTTTGACCTGTCCCCAAATTAATGTAATTGGTTCAGAGTTTGTTTTGATACTTTAACCTGCGTGTCGTGATCGCAATTGGTGTGGGGGTGACAAAATTAATTTATGCACGATGGTGCACGCTCGCAGCCAGTTTGGGTTCCGTGTCAGTGTATGCCATTTACATGTTTTTATTGAAAGTGACATCCAGTAGTGGTTTTATACATCATTTTTGGGTATTGAACAGCTCCAGGGTTGACTAAACCCACAACTCAGACATTGCAAGTAGCATGCTCTACGAACTGAGCCACACAGGACAATTGAGGGGTAAGCCTGGCCTGCTGAGGAGTGACGGACTCCACCCACGCTGGAGGGGTGCTATCATCTTATCTACCAACATAGACAGGGCTCTAACTCCTCTAGCTCCACAATGAAATAGGGTGCAGGCCAGGCAGCAGGCTGTTAGCCAGCCTGCCAGCTTAGTCTGCCACTAGCACAGTCAGTGTAGTCAGCTCAGCTATCCCCATTGAGACCGTGTCTGTGCCTCGACCTAGGTTGGGCAAAACTAAACATGGAGGTGTTCGCCTTAGCAATCTCACTAGGATAAAGACCTCCTCCCTTCCTGCCATTATTGAAAGAGATCATGATACCTCACATCTGAAAATAGGGCTACTTAATGTTCGATCCCTCACTTCAAAGGCAATTATAGTCAATGAACTAATCACTGATCATAATCTTGATGTGATTGGCCTGACTGAAACATGGCTTAAGCCTGATGACTTTACTGTGTTAAATGAGGCCTCACCTCCTGGTTACACTAGTGACTATATCCCCCGTGCATCCCGCAAAAGCGGAGGTGTTGTTAACATTTACGATAGCAAATTTAAATTTACAAAAAAAGATGTTTTAGTCTTTTGAGCTTCGAGTCAGGAAATCTATGCAGCCTACTCAATCACTTTTTATAGCTACTGTTTACAGGCCTCCTGGGCCATATACTGCGTTCCTCACTGAGTTCCCTGAATTCCTATCGGAACTTGTAGTCATAGCAGATAATATTCAAATTTTTGGTGATTTTAATATTCACATGGAAAAGTCCACAGACCCACTCCAAAAGGCTTTCAGAGCCATCATCGACTCAGTAGGTTTTGTCCAACATGTCTCTCGACCTACTCACCGTCACAGTCATACTCTGGACCTAGTTTTGTTCCATAGTATAAATGTTGTGGATCTTAATGTTTTTCCTCATAATCCTCGACTATCAGACCACCATTTTATTAGGTTTGCAATCGCAACAAATAATCTGCTCAGACCCCAACCAAGGAGCATCAAAAGTCATGCTATAAATTATCAGACAACACAAAGATTCCTTGATGCTCTTCCAGACTCCCTCTGCCTACCCAAGGATGTCAGAGGACAAAAATCAGTTAACCACCTAACTGAGGAACTCAATTTAACCTTGCGCAATACCCTAGACGCAGTTGCACCCCTGAAAACTAAAAACATTTGTCATAAGAAACTAGCTCCCTGGTATACAGAAAATACCCAAGCTCTGAAGCAAGCTTCCAGAAAATTGGAATGGAAATGGAGCCACACCAAACTGGAAGTCTTCCGACTAGCTTGGAAAGACAGTACCGTGCAGTATCGAAGAGCCCTCACTGCTGCTCGAACATCCTATTTTTCAAACTTAATTGAGGAAAATAAGAACAATCCAAAATGTATTTTTGATACTGTAGCAAAGCTAACTAAAAAGCAGCATTCCCCAAGAGAGGATGGCTTTCATTTCGGCAGTAATACATTCATTAACTTCTTTGAGGAGAAATTACAGACTCCTCTTTAAATCAGCATATTCCTCCAAAGCTCAGTTGTCCTGAGTCTGCATAACTCTGCCAGGACCTAGGATCAAGAGACACTCAAGTGTTTTAGTACTATATCTCTTGACACAATGATGAAAATAATCATGACCTCTAAACTGTCAAGCTGCATACTGGACCCTATTCCAACTAAACTACTGAAGGAGCTGCTTCCTGTGCTTGGCCCTCCTATGTTGAACATAATAAAAGGCTCTCTATCCACAGGATGTGTACCACACTCACTAAAAGTGAGTGTCTTAAAAAAGCCAAACCTTGACCCGGAAAATATTTTAAAAACTCAGCCTATATCGAATCCTCCATTCCTCTCAATTTTAGAAAAATCTGTTGCGCTGCAACTCACTGCCTTCCTGAAGACAAACAATGTATACGAAATGCTTCAGTCTGGTTTTAAAACCCATCATAGCAGTGAGATTACACTTGTGAAGGTGGTAAATTCCCTTTTAATGGCGTCAGACCGAGGCTCTGCATCTGTCCTCGTGCTCCTAGACCTTAGTGATGCTTTTGATACCATTGATCACCACATTCTTTTGGAGAGATTGGAAACCCAAATTGGTCTACACGGACAAGTTCTGGCCGGGATCAGATCTTATCTTTCGGAAAGATATCAGTTTGTCTCTGTGAATGGTTTGTCCTCTGACAAATCAACTGTACATTTCGGTGTTCCTCAAGGTTCCGTTTTAGGACCACTATTGCTTTCACTATATATTTTACCTCTTGGGGATGTCAGTCGAAAACATACTGTTAACTTTCACTGCTATGCGGCTGACACACAGCTGTACATTTCAATGAAACACGGTGAAGCCCCAAAATTGCCCTCGCTACAAGCCTGTGTTTCAGACATAAGGAAGTGGATGGCTGCAAACTTTCTCCATTTAAACTCGGACAAAACAGAGATGCTTGTTCTATGTCCCAAGAAACAAAGAGATCTTCTGTTGAATCTGACAATTAATCTTGATGGTTGTACAGTCGTCTCAAAAAAAACTGTGAAGGACCTCGGCGTTACTCTATACCCTGATCTCTCTTTTGACGAACATATCAAGAATGTTTCAATGACAGCTTTTTTCCATCTACGTAACATTGCAAAAATCAGAAACTTTCTGTCCAAAAATGATGCAGAAAAATTAATCCATGATTTTGTTACTTATAGGTTAAACTACTGCAATGCTCTACTTTCTGGCTACCCGGATAAAGCACTAAATAAACTTCAGTTAGTGCTAAATATGGATGCTAGAATCCTGACTAGAACCAAAAGATTTGATCATATTACTCTCGTGCTAGCCTCCCTACACTGGCTTCCTGTTAAAGCAAGGGCTGAATGTTTTACTGTTAACCTACAAAGCATTACATGGGCTTGCTCCTACCTATCTTTCCGATTTGGTCCTGCCGTACATACCTACACGTACGCTACGGTCACAAGACGCAGGCCTCCTAATTGTCCCTAGAATTTCTAAGCAAACAGCTGGAGGCAGGGCTTTCTCACTTTTTAAGGAATGGTCTGCCTACCCATGTGAGAGACACAGACTCGGCCTCAACCTTTATGTCTTTACTGAAGACTCATCTCTTCAGTGGGTCATATGATTGAGTGTAGTCTGGCCCAGGAGTGTGAAGGTGAACGGAAAGGCTCTGGAGCAACGAACCACCCTTGCAGTCTCTGCCTGGCTGGTTCCCCTCTCTGCACTGGGATTCTCTGCCTCTAACCCTATAACAGGGGAGTCACTGGGGCTCTTCCATGCCGTCCCTGTGAGGGGTGCGTCAATTGAGTGGGTTGAGTCACTGACGTGATCTTGCTGTCTGGGTTGGCGCTCCCCCTGGGTTGTGCCGTGGCAGA